>NC_060887.1:14345462-14357962 GCF_014805685.1 Silurus meridionalis
TTTGATAAATAGAACGTTTAGCTAGCTAGCACATAAGAGCTCTTTTACAGGCAATATGAAAGTAAAAGTAGATAAAAACTTATAGGTGTTAAAAAAACAGAATGATAGAATACAAAAAAAGAATGAACTAAATAAAAATTTTAACTAAGCAGGCTAGCACTTGCACATTCTAGCTATTCATGTAGACATAATGTACACTAACATTAAAACATTTAAAACATATGGAAAATGCTTGGAATTTCCCTCGGCTGTGCTAGTTAATTGCTAAAACCTGTCTATGAGTAAATTGACATGCTTCTTATAGTTAGCACCAAGCGCTAGTTTAAATCATAGTGGTAAGTCATTGTTTGTACTTTTAAAGCACGACAATTACAAAAGACATGAACAACATCCCACTATGTAGACTCTTCACACAGACCCACAAGTTAATCGTGTGATGCTAATTGGTTGTTAGGCTAATATATTCTGCATGTGTCTTTGAAATAATCACTGCTTTGAGCGATGCAGTAATGAAATCAAAACACTTCTTGGTAGTTCACTGAGACGTTTGACCTCCACCCGCCCTCTGTGAATACACTCTTTCCTCTCGTCCTCTCACCTCGTCACTAATTACTAAGTAAAGGCTGCATTAGATGCCCGAGCCGTGAGCCATGAGTGGCAGCTGATTTATAGAGGACGCTTTAGATACACTTGGCTGCGTAATGGTGGCATTTTTAGCACGCGCTCTAACAACTGAGCTGTGAAAGTGTGAAGTGGTTTGAAATTTAAACGTGTGTGTGTGTTTGTGTGTGTGTATGTGATACGGATTAGCCTTGGTGCGACGTTAATGCATAACATGTCTGTTTGAAGAGCAAAGCCTCCGGTGTTGGATGAAAGCGATTGAAAAAAAAAGTGAAGAATTGAATGACTATGAGTGAGCTCAATGAGAATTGCAATACTGAATGAATGCATTTTAATTCAGAAGCTCTCCACTTATACTTTTTTTGTTTAACACCCAGTATATATATATATATATTATGAATTTTTCTTTTTTATTAAATCATTTTCATCTGATTAATACATTAAAGACAAAAAATTTACTTGGTGACATGTTTTATGGCATGATTAGCCAGAAAATCTCCTGGGATGGTATGTGTGTGTGTGTTTATATATATATGTGTGTAATAGAGAGCAGGAGAGCATCCAACAAGTGACAGTTCTGCAGGCACAAAAAAGTGGGCCTCTGATAAGAGGGAACGGCCAGACTGGTTCAAACTGACAGGAAGTCGAATTATCACTCTTTACAACTGTGGTGAACAGGAAAGCATTTTGGAACACACAAGTGAAAACGTGAGAAAAGATGACATCAGGTTCTGCTCAAGTCAGCCAACAGCAGTGATCTGAGGCTACAAGTGAACCACAAATACAAAGGAATGTTTTTTAAAACTGTTATGAACTATCAGAACAACATAACAGACCACATTTCTATCAAGTAAGAAATGAAATCTATATTGTTATTTTTAATAATCTAATAATTAACATTAGACAATATATTTTGGATATTTATTATTTGTTTTGTTATTTCCTGCTTTGTTTTTCACAATTCCTTATGTTACATGTTATACTATATATATATATATATATATATATATATATATATATATATATATATATATATATATATATATATAATGCATTATATAAGCTTATTCTACCTTTGAAAGTCATGTGATACAAGCTTCTTTTTCTAAATTGTTTTTTTTTTCTTTTATATTGCCTTTATTTTCCTACTCCATTACAAAAATCCTCCTTCATTTGAAAAACAGTCACATCTCTAATCAGGAATGCATTACAGGGTAAAATATTTGTGTACACATTAGCATATGTCAGCTCTTTAAACTAACACTGTACATGATGATAATTACATCCACAAGCCAAATAAATAATCATCCTTTGTGTTGTTATTTTTACTTTGGTCTTTGTATCCTGAGCTGAAAAGGCAACTGGAGAGAGAGATAGAAAGAGAGAGCAAGAGAGAGAGAGAGAGAGAGAGAGAGAGAGAGAGAGAGAGAGAGTGTCCGTCCTGCCCCAGCTGACATTTTTTCAAAAATGTGGCCATGCTTTCCGAGTTGTTGTTTTTCCCCTCTCCTGGATCATAAATAATGCATTTTATTTATCGTCAGAATCTGTTTTTGAAATTAGGGACCACATGCACTTCAAAGACAGGAAACCTTTTGATATGTTTGATTCTCGGGCGAAATATCGTCAGATTTTTTTTTTTATGCAAAACGTTCCGTTGCGATTAGAAAGGTGGAGGATGAATATATTTGCCTGAAGGAGAATTATACGACGAGAGAAGAGTCATATCATTAAAGAAAGAAGGGAAAAAGAGAGACGTGGTTGCATTTGATCCTTAGTTTATTGGAAGTGTGTGTGTGTAAGGATGTGTGGAAGGACATGTTAAAATTTGATTTTAATATATTAAGTAATTAAAGATAATTAACACAATGATGATATGCATTTTAAATTCTATTTATCGATCTAATTTGGTTAAAATAAGTTGCGATAAATCCAAACCTTTAATATTTAATATACATTATACTGTACATTTACATTTTGTTGTTTAATAAAAATCAAACAATAAAAAACATTTTATTAAAATATCAAAAAATCCAGCGATTTTACACAAATAAAAACAAATATGTTTTGGATTTCATAGCAGGAAGTTGTGGCCTGTGTTCGTGCATGTGTATGTAATATGTATTTGGAATTTTCACTGTTGAAACTGCAAATTTTATTGTTTATTTTGCATTTTTTTTGTGCATCCTGCTAGGTGTTTTTGCAAACTTGAAGGATTTTAAGAAATGCCTGTTAAGAGTAATTATTTTACAAGGCAAATGAGATGGCTGAAATCAGCCTCTCTGCTCAGGTTATAGAGAAGAATTTGTGGTGAACATGCTGGAAAGCCAAGTGCTTTTTCCGCCACTGTTTTTCTGAACGCTTGTCCATCACTCCTTACAGGTGGGCTCCTTTTCTCCTTCTTCTAGTGTCTCGGCAGATGCCTTTTTTTCTTTCCATGACAGCAGGCCCGGGACAATTTGCATGTCGGACAGACGACAAACGGCACAGTGCGTGTCAGAGTAGGTGGCGAAGCGTGACAGTTCGCACACGACGCTGTCTCCTCGCGCTTTGACCCCGCGACCTCGCCGCATGTCTGCTTTCACACAGACGAGGTAGATGGGGAAGGAATAAATTTGATACCAATACCATTATCCCACTACACCACCCCTTTCTCTCTCTCTCTTTTTATCTATATCTCTCTCTCTCTCTCTCAGACGTCACAGCATCTCTGAAATAGCCGAGCGGTTTATTTTGAAGGGAAATAACGATGCAGGAAGGGTCAACATCATGACGTCGCTCAACTTCTGTTGAAACAAATTGGACGACCAGATCTTGCTGGCAATTTGCACGACTATGTGTGTTTCAACGTCAGGAATTGGCACATTGCTGACGACCGGTCAGCATGTAGGTGAACAGAGAGACAGTTAAAAAAAGTCAACCTGTACACACATCAATGTATTTGCTCATCAAAAAAAAAGAAAAGAAAAAGTCATGCTTTTCACAGTGTGGAAGGCAAGATAAACAAAGCTGCTCCTTTTAGGCTTGTCATTAAGACAATTTTTTGAGAAATTTAAAGAAATTATCATGGTTGTAGCAATAATAATAATCGAAAAATAAATTACTGCATCAGAAGATTCTGATGTAGAGAGCTATTTTCATACTAGTTCACTAACAGCTTTAATAGCTTAATAGCATCATTAATTCTTAAATAATTCTACTTACATGTGTCTGGAAATACAAGTTGCTCTGGATATCACATGCTGTAAATATATTACTTATTAATCTGCACTATTTGCACGATTGATACTTTTTGCCCTTCTGGTAGATGCCAAACTGCATTTCGTTGCTGTGTACCTGTACTATGCAATTACAATAAAGTTGTATCTATCTATCTATAAGGGTGCCTGCCAAAAGCAAAGACCACCAACCAGTTGGGAATTGCTACACACAGCATAAGAACATGCTTTGTACTGCTGTTTCATGCTTGTATACAGTATATTGTAGTACATGTAGTACCTCGTTTTCCAAATTGCTGCAATCTATGCCACGTTACCCTTACTAGATAAACCACTCACTAAATTAGTTGCCATTAGACTTTTTTTATTTGTTGATAGTAACAAATACTTTGTTACTGTACTTACAGTAAGTACATTTCTTCTTGTATCAGTACTTATTTTTTGAATTTTTTACTTTCACAAATACAGTTTTTACACAAATATCTGTATTCTCTACTTCTTAAATTTTCAAAAACGTAAATCGCAATCTATAAAGGGTCTGCTTTCATTTGTATACATTCATAATAACAACAAATCTCTGTGCTTCTGTAAAATAAAGAAAACAGACAGGCTGCATTCTCTTTGCCATCTCTCTCTGCTCTCTTCACAGACTCATAAATAAAACAACCTGAATTTCAGTGCATACTTGCCTCACAGACATAATAAATATATGAATAGAAAGCTCAAAATGTCAATACAAATATTCTTTGATTATGAAATCTGTATAAAAGTTAGAATGAATTAGATTAGATGAATGTTAGATTAGATGAATGTTAGCATATGGCAGATATTGACAGAGTACAGATTAAAGTAATTTAGTGTAATTGGTGTGATTCACTATTAATAAACATACATTTGCATTAAGCATCAATATTTGTCTATGCACATGTTGATTAGAGTATTCAAAACTTTAAAAGTATTAATTTAAGTTACATTTTTGACAGATAGAAATGTGTAATTAAGTTGCGATTAAACTCATGACAATAATGCGATTAATCGCAATTAAATATTTGAATCAGCCCTAATATTAATATGACGTGAGGTCCAGTTACCGGGGTGACACTAAAACAGGTAGTAGTAATGGCTACTTTTTACTTAAGTACATGTCAAAGCCCAAACCTTTATTTAACTTGAGTAAAAAGGGATAGTGAGTACTTCAACTTTTACCAGAGTCTTTTAAAACGTGAGTCTCTGTACTTCTACTTAATTGAAGGATGTGTACTTTTGCCATTTCTGAATAGTTATATAAAAAACTACCACTACCACAGGCTACTACTAGCCAGAAAAGTACCACAGGAGGTACTCCAAGCTACAAAAGTACTACAGAATGTTACTGACACCTAGAAATGTTCCATAGAACATATCTATAACACTAGAAAAACATACCACAGGAGAGCATACATATAATTTTTTTATCTATACATTTATATATAGACTTAGTCTTTGATATAGATGTAATACCCTTCACTACCCTACTAATCTGCTGTACACTTACTTTTCCCTGTTTAAAAAAAAAAGGGAAAAAAAGTTGGCTCTGAAGAATGGAGATGTTTAATGAAACATGAGCTACATCAGATCACTGCCTTTTCAATTTGAAATATTAAAAGATGAAGGAAGAGAAAATGAACTACCTTTACTAGATAACAATCATGACCTTGATTCAGACAGACAGCTAATTGCCTCTTCACACCTGTAACACTGATTCTTTCTTCCTCCATCTTTCTAAACCACAAATTAACTACCTCACCCTGATATATGAAGAACTAGCAGTTCGCCAAATTAGCTGCCATATCTGCCTCCATTATAAGAACTTTTTTCTACTTATTATTACTGATTTAAATGAAATCCAACATTACACAGAAGTTTAGACTGCACTTTCTTAGAGACAAAGTGTAAATGTGAATATGACATATTTAAGCAATGTTTATATCTATGTTTGTGCTTGTAAAACTTTTACACAAATATCTGTATTCTCTACTTCTTACATTTTCAAAATGTAAATCGCAATCTGTAAAGGGTCTGCTTTTATTTGTATACATTCATAATAACAACAAATCTCTGTGCTTCTGTAAAATAAAGAAAACAGACAAGGTGCATTCTTTGTCATCTCTCTCCTCTTTTCAAAAACTCATAAATAAAACAACCTGAAATTCAGTGCATACTTTCTTCCTCCATCTTTCCAAACCACAAATTAACTACCTCACCCTGAGATATGAAGAACTAGCAGTTTGCCAAATTAGCGTTTGAGCTTGTTTTAGAGAATGTTTCACAGATGGGGACTGTTTATCACATGATTAACTATAGTTATTAGCCCCTATTTTTCATTGCCTCATTACCTTGAGTTATAAGTTATGCATTAGCACAGGAGCTTATGACTAGTTAGGTGTTTACTTCGAGTTCAAAGTGTACTCCACGAAGTGCAGAAATTAGAAATTTACCACAGAAGTTTAATGCCGGTTAGAAATTTTCCAGAAGTGATTACCTCCCACTGGTATTTTACCATATATAGTGTATATAGTTAGAAAGTGACCACATGCGAGTATACCTATCTAGAAAGTTAACGAAGCAAAATACATTTTGATAAAAAGTTACCACAGAAGGTTATTGTTAGATAGATGTAGTACTGGTAGCTCAGCGGTTAAGATATTGGATCTAATTGGATATTGGCCCTTAACCATCAATTGCTCATTTGTAAGTTACCCTGGAAAAGGACATCTTCCAAATGCCATAAATGTAATGTAGAATGTTACCACAATGTTACCACAAGGGGTTACCTCTAGGCACCTACATGGCAGGTCAGGCTGCGGGTTGCCTCCACACGATGAGTGTGTTGCAGGCGTACCAGGCTGACCTGCTATAAAAGATGGAGAGGGATTCAGCTCTGGGGCTGACGTTTAGGAGTAATGTCGCACTGTGGCCTAACCTTCGGGGGTACCAAGGTATGGCACGGCCGTTGGTCGGTCAATGTCAGCCCTGGTAGCCACAGAGTGGCTTCCACTCACGGGGACGGATGCTTCCCTCACAAGGTGGGGAGCGGTCATGAGTGGCCACTCCACCCCGGGTCTGTGGAGCGGGCCGCGTTTCTCATGGCACATAAGCTGCCATGTTTCTGGGGTTGAAACACTTTCTCCCGGACCTGAGGGGTCACCATGTGTTGGTCCGCTTGAACAATACAGCAGTGGTCTCTTATATCAACCACCAGGGGGTCTCCGATATTTACCTATTTACAGAGCCCAGGTGGATCTGTTTGCGACACGGGGGACTTTACACTGTCCCCTCTGGGTCTCTCTCTCTCACCCAGCCCTGTTAGGGCTGGATTCCATGGTACAGATGTGGCCGAGGCTACGCCTGTACACCTTCCCCCGATCGCACTGCTCTTGGGAGTTCAGGAGAGAGTTCGCTGGGAAGGGGCCCGTCTCTTCCTGGTAGCACCTCGATGGCCGGGCAAACCATGGTTTGCGGACCTGGTGGGATCTCCTCTCGCTCAGAGTTGTGGAGGCTACGGCTGTGGCCCCTGAAGGGGCACAGTTTGTAGCAACTGTTCTCTCTGCCGAGGTAGTTGGGATCATCCTCCATTCCAGAGCTTACTCTACGAGGAGGTTGTAGGTTGCAAGGTGGCGGCTGTTCCCGTCGTGGTGTGAGCACCATGGCTTAGACCCGGTTAACTGCCTGTTTGGTTCAGTTCTGGAGTTCTTGCCAGGAACAGTTTGCCACGAGGTTGACCCTTCAACCCTGAAGGTTTGCGTGTCTGCGATCGGGCCTTGTCTTTCCCCGCCTATGGCTCCCACATGACCTGTAGTGCTGCAGGCTTTCTGCCCTCCTCCATTCCTAGCCCCCAACCAGGAGAAGCAGAACTGGCTGTGTCCAGTGCGAGCACATGGGGAAAGTCGGGGCAGCTGTTTGTCTGCTATGGCCCTAATAGGAAAGGATTCCCTGCCAACAGGCAGACTCTCAGAAATGGGGTAGTGGATGCTATTTCATCATCTTTTGAGTCCTTTGGTCTCCCCGCTCCGCTCGGGGTCAAGGCTCACTCTACCCGGAGTGTGGCGGCCTCTACGGCCTGGTCCGCTGGAGTCCCACTCCAGGACATTTGCGACACTGTGGGCTGTTCCACCCCGCTGACCTTTGTTGGGTTTTATGACCTTGACCCCAGAGCCACTATGGGCTCCTCTGTCTTGCGTGCAGGTGCTGAGATCCTCACACTTCGGCCAAGGTCTGGTCAGTGTGGCATAATTGGGCATCTCGTTCCCAAAGTGTTGCAACGCAGTTTAAAGTTTCCGAATGGGGAATGTCTCTAGGTTACGTATGTAACAAGAAGCTGCGCCCATGTGCTACACTCTCTGCATCCCTGTGGCGCTTACCTTCTCTCTTTTGCAAAAGCTAATGTCGCCTGGTTTTCGCGACGTCGCCCGTCTATGACTTCACGTCTTGCCTATTGGCCAGATTGCACATGTGATTTAGAGTGTGGACAACGCGGGGACGTTTCCAAAGTGTTGCGATGCAGCATCTCGTTCCCTCTGGGAACTAGGGTTACATGCGTAACCTAGAGACATTATCACTGAATGACAACTGCAGTTATTAATAGGAATAAAGCATCCTGATTATTTATCTGCTAACTTTTTTCACTACACATATCAAAATGGTAACATGTGCTATTTTAATGTGGTAAAGTACACAACCACTGATGGGCCATTAGTTAGATTGGTTTATTTATGTAGAAAATTACCATGCTAACAAAATTCTTCTAGGTTAATCTACTTTCAAAGCACACTTCTCTTTATCTACCACAGAGATAACCTTCTTCATTTCTCAAGGATTAGCATTCCAGCTTTCTAATGTCAGAACCTGCATATCAAAACCCAGCTCAGTCTGAATCAAATGGCAAGCTACCCTTTTAGTGTGTACTTCAAGATGTAAATGTCTTCCAGTGGTTTTCCTCTGAGGCGACCTCTCACACTCTCACCAATATGGTTTACAACACTAATCACCAAGATTGAGAGAAGCCAGATTAATGATCTTAAACATAACTTCAACTGCTGTCATATTGCTAATAATGCTAATGGCCTAATCGATATGGAGGTGGTTAAAAGTAGATAGAAGAGTCAACAAATGGATACAAACAAACATGGTGTGACATACAGATATTAGGTCACAAAAATAAGCTTGCAAGCTGAAAAGCTAATTAGTTGTTAGTGGATATGATTAGTGTTCTAAATTTCACAAACAATTAATTAAATAAGATAATTCATTGGAATCCAATTATGCACATTATTAGGGCCCGAGCACCGAGGAGCAGGCCAGAATGGCCTGCACCAGAGGTGCGAAGCCCTATTGTTTTCCTTAGAATTTATTATTTTTTATTTATTTTTTATTTTTATTTTTTTTATTTTTTACACACATTGGTCATTAGAGGTCCCTTAACAAACTCGAAAACTCTTGAAATTTGGCACACACGTCAGAGTCCTTTGTCACTAGGGCCTTAGAAAGGCTGGTATACAGGCGTGGCAGGGGGGCTCTGTAGCGCCCCCCTGTAATTAAAAAACAAACATTCGTGCACAGATCGGGCAATTATGTTCGCACATGTACGAGAGTTGGTGTCGCATATAGACCTCATTGAGCCGAACAACTTTCGCCCTCTAAACTATGAGCTACGCCCAACAGGAAGTCAGCCATTTTGGTTTGTTTTATAAGTGCATGCGGTGAACTTTTAAATACTCCTCCTAGGGAATTCATGCGATTGACATCAAACGTGGCGAACATGATGGCGAGACATCGGACTTGCTAAATTGTGAAGGGATTTTTTAATATTTTGAACGGTGCTGCCATGGCGAGGCGACAAATTTATGGCGCATTCAGAGAAACAGGAAGTGTCTAATATCTAAAGCAAAAAATGTCTTATTCGGATGACACGCAGTGTGTATGTCCGGCCAAGGATTCCGATCGCATCAATGTGCCTATTGTGAATCTTGGACATAGCGCCACCAACAGGCGCCAGGAAGTGTGTCAGTCACAAAAGGTGGATTTTTTGACAGTTGCATGTGGTTAACTTTTAAATACTCCTCCTAGGATATTCATGCGATTGCCACCAAACATAATCAACATGATGGCGAGACATTGTAGATGATAATTTGCAAAGTGATTTTTGATATCTCGAACGCTGTTCTCATGGCAACGCGTCAAACTTACATTTTATTTCAGGCATATTTAAGGCTTTTGGCGTGCTTAGATTAACTTGAAATTTGACACATACATCACATTTGTCGGCTGTTAAGTGTGTCCAAAAAGGTCGGACAAGGTGTGTCTCTTAAGTGGCCCACTAGCGCCCCTGTTTGTCTAAAATGTGGGGTTTCTTTTACTTACAGTCCCCAAATGGGTCAGTAACAACATAAAATAGTCCACTGATATTTACCCACTTGATGCACTTGCACACCGTGCATTGTTTTCTGGGGGGCACCGTATAGCGATACACAAATGTGCGAGGGCCCGCCATCGCTGCTTGCAGCTATATTTATTATTATTATTATTATTATTATTATTATTGTTGTTGTTGTTGTTGTTGTTGTTGTTATATTTCATAAAGAAAGTCTCAAATAAAGCTAGATTCCAGTGTAACAGACAGAGTTTAAGATACATTAACATTAAACATTAAAGTTGAGAGAACTTTAGGCTGAAATATTATTAGAAAAAAGACAATTCAAGGGTTTGCTATTTGAAACAAAACAATGAATTTAGCCTCAGTTTTCTTTTGAATAACACTTATGACTGCATTTCTTTATAGTGAAATAATGAGTATAAAACACATTTTTGCATAATGCTCTAGCATAGACAGATACAGTATTAGCACAGTTTTTACTTTTTTGACCATCACTCAATTGAATTTCTTAATCATAAAAAACAAGGAATTGTTGGAGTAGTGTATGTATTTCACACACCATTGCTACAACATGCTGTATTTTTTTCCCCCTGCAAATTCCATATTAGATTTTTGATTTGTAGCAGTTGATTTACCACACAGACTCATTGTGTGTCAAATTTGGCATACGGAGAGATAAGAAGCAGCAGGCCTGCGGTTTGGACGATTTATCATTCGAGTGGCTACATTAAACGGATTTCTTAATGAAGTAAGATCTTTATAAGGATTAGCCTGCCACCTGCAAAGTGCCACCTGTTCGCTCTGGATAACTGGCAGGCGTTAAACATTGGATTGGATGACAAAAAACTCGGGATAACAGGGAGGGATCCCTGAGGGAAAAAAATGAAGATAATAGAGAGATAATAAAGTCTTGCCTCAATGCCTTTGTAGAAGAAGAATATGCTAAAGCAAAAGGGTATCATTATTAAACTTAGCCTGGCTAATTTTATAAATGCTTCTCAGGTCTTAGCACAGTTATTATCTTTGATCAATTAACAAAATATTTTTTAGAGAAACCTCAGTTAATGTTATATAAGCCTGAAAATCTAATAGATCAGATATTAAACACTTTTCCTATACTTTTCCTGCACAAAAATATCTTGTTGGTGACAGATTATAGGATTTTAGCTTTCTTTTAGCTTTTTTTAATCAGATGTTTTTATTTACATTAGTGTCTTTCATATTTTATTTAAACCTGTTAGATGACACACAGATGCTATACAACTATAACCTTCACTTACATGTTACAGGATAAGATTGCTAGTTGCTTTTTAATTTCTGCTACAGGTGCACTCTGATCCCACACACAAGTTAGCTGTTAGCCTGGTTTATGCAAAGCAAAGACCTAGCTTCTGCTTGGGCTACTAAGCATAATCTTTTGTTTCTTTTAAAAAACTGAAAGTTGTCAGAATAGATTAAAATAAGAATGGTCTCACCTCTGGCTTGTATGGCAGGGTCAGTGTCAGTGTCATGCTATGATTAGCACACTATGAACACAATCCAGACCCTTTGTAGTCCTTTGGATGGAAAAGTGAGTATGACAGCCAAGCGTCCTTCTCATCTGCCAGCAGGATTGCATGGCACTGATTTTGGGGACACTTGTGTGCCAGAAAAAGTGCCAAGGACAGGACGTCCAATACCACTCACTGACTTTTCTGGTCTTTTGTCCTTCTGGCACACAGTGGCGTCCCATCACCAGAGCCCCATGTCCCAACTGTGAACCCTAATTTGTTATTTTTGGGCATCATTAGTCATGCATATTGTGTCAAATTAGCCTCGGTACAGTAGCGGGGTTTCCTTCTCCACCTGTTCTTATGCTAATATGGAATTTGCGTGTAAGTGAACTAGAAGTAATAAAAAAGTGTTCATCTTAATTGAACACATGGATAAACAGGATGTGTTAAAGTGAGATTTAAGCAGATTGTCCGGAATAATTGATTACGTCGCAAGTGCGTCGCAGTCTGTTCATGGCTATGTCCCAATTCAGTGCTCATCAAGTGCACACTAACAGTTTTATGCCATGCACCTGCTAGTCCGGACTTAATCAAAAACATGGGCTGCATCAACTGTAATGGTCTGATTTGTTTTGTAATCAAGACTGGATAATGTATTTAATAAATTATACTCCAACATAAATCCTACGAGCTTCACCTCTAAAGCCTTCAAGCAACTTGTGCATTTTTTCTTTGTATCTAAGACCTACATCCCTTTAC
>NC_060887.1:14362962-14442962 GCF_014805685.1 Silurus meridionalis
ACCCTGTTCCCTATACCCTACAGGCCATGTACACCTGAACAAACTCTACAGTAAGCCTTATGAACAGAATCATTGTGTTAATTAACTGATTTGTGCTGAAGAACTCTGCCATCTCCAGAGGACCTTTTCTTCCTCCCTTTTGTCTGTATCTCTTTCTCTCACCCTCTCCAGTCTGACAGTAATGAAAATCCAGATGTGAGTGAGAGTGACGGCTTTTATATGAGCTGCTTCAGGCCACCATGTTCGTTATTTCCCTCACAATAAAACCGGATTAGAGTGCTTTTATTGTTCGAGTCCGAGAGCCGAATTGCTTTTTCAATCAAGCGCTACAGAGGAACCGATGTTCACAAACAAGCGCACGATGCTAACAACTTGTTTACTAGTCCGAGCGCTGCCGGAAATCAAACTAACCAGAAAGAGAGTAAGAGAAAGAACGAGGCAGCCTTAAATGTCACATTTATGAATATGCAAATCAGGGAAACAGCTTCGGCTCCGACAGTTCGGTTCACAATAGCAACAGTTGCTTACAGTTTATAGCTTGTATTTCTTGTTCTGATAATAACCAATAATAGCTAAATATAGTTAGCTAAACATTTAATAAAGCTCTAATCAGGGTGAAAATTTAGTTGAATGATTAAAATTCCTATTACTATTGTTATCAAACTAACTGACTATACATACACCGACAATCTCTGCTGCATTACGTTTTTTTTGTACTATCCCTACATATGTTTATTGATATGATTACATAGATCTGACATTTTTGTGGAACTAAAAGTTGTGAGTAAGGAACTAAAGGAACTTACTTTAAGGTTTCTCACTTTAGAGAATCATAAATAATAAAAAATATTTTTGAGTAAGGCACTTTGGCCTCCCAACCAAAAATCGTTAGATTTTTTTCAAATTTTCTATTATCAGAGAAAACAAGGCAGAAAAGACACTTCTAAGGAGTGAAAGTGGTTCAGATATTCTCAGTAAAAATATGAAGTGCTCTAATAGTCAGTGTGCATTGTCAAGTTTACATTTTCATGGATGTTCGGAATCCTGTGTTTGATTTGAAATGGGGGATTGAAACCATGGAAACATAATTCAGGCAATAACATAAATATATTACATAAAATAAAAAAAACATAAGTCCTACTTTACAAATAGAGAAAACTCATTAATTTCCACCTCTACATTTTTATTATTGTGCAGTTACAGTTAAATTCATCACATATGCTTAACTTATATTGACTATAAATAAATAAACCAGAGGGATTTAGATTTTTAATTTGGTTAGTTAGTTAATTGCATTTTTTCCGCTACCTGCTATATGAGCTGGCTAGTTTTAATTAACATCCTCAGCATATTCATGCATATTAAGCTAACAAGACTTTTAAGTACTAATACCTCTGTAATTTGTAGTAAAGCAAAAATTTAACACAGTGAACTAATGTCACCTAAAACACCAAAGAGGCTAAGGTAAGAAAAGACTAATCTTGAAAATAATGGTATTATTAATTCCCAAATAAATAGGATTAGCGATAATATTGGATAGATTTGGTTGGGGAGGTGACAGTTACTGCTAACAGTAACACAAGTTCATTCATTTTTCAATCAAGTTCAATCAAATTTGTTAACAACACAATACTGTATTATGTCTCTATTCTTTTATATATTTTGCATTTCTTTTTCTTTGCTGCTGTAACAGAGAAATTTCCCTTAATTTTCTTAATTTTTTTCTGATTTAATTTAGCTTTTCCTGTAGTCTTTCTTTCTCTCTCTCTCACTTTCTTGCTCTCTCGCTCTCACACACACACACACACACACACACACACACACACACACACACACAGAGAGAGGAACATCTGGAGGAAGAAAAAAAGAAATTTAAATTTAACACTCAACCATGAGTGCAATATTTCCGAGGCGATATTTTCAGCGGCGACACAAACGTACATGTGTTGAAGTTTCTATTTTAGCCAGTGTCTGTGTCGCTGAGAACCTATTACAGGACATCGCTGTTCTTTTTTCAGAGGGAATAAAAAAATTCCATCACATCCTTCATTCGGAAAATGGAATACAGAAACAAATCATGGCTGGAATTGAAAAGCCGTCGCTTCCTGTTCGCCACTAATAAGCACACAGTGCAAGCTCTAAGCACAGGCCGACTGTTCTTACCATGCCATCGTCTCTGACATCTGCTTCCTTTTTTCATTTCTCTCTTTTTAACCCTCACTTCCCAGATTGTCATTTCCTCATTTACCTTTCTTTTGAACCAGCCCATGGCTCAAAGGACAAAAATAAATAAATACATTTATTTTAATAAAGTGATTTCTGGAAAAGTGTTAACTTACTAAATGTAATAAGCTATCTACTTGTTGCTAGCATAATGAAAATTGTCATTTGAATGTTTGCTAATAGATTCTTAACCAGCTAATAGAAAATGTATTAAGGCATTAACTTGCTTGCAAGCTAGTTCTGTAGCTAATCTAGATAACTAATCAAGTAATTTATAGAATGGTTAACTAGTTGTTTTTTTAAAGTGTAATTTGAAGCGCGTTTTTCTAAGTGAAGTGTCATAATTTGTGTTGACATAAATAGCTTTTTTACAAGCAGCACTATCCACTATTGTCTACACAGCATATTAGAGCTACATAGTATTTTCATTTAAACATTAAGAACCAGTAACATTGGTTTTCATTGGCTTGCTAGAAAATAAATTAGCCATGTTTACAACAGTGAGCTGTCATTTTAACATTAGCCAGACATAAGCACTTTCTTAGCTTGATGTCAATCACTAGCCAATTTACTAACAATCTGGCTACTTATGGCTAGCATTTAGTTTTTATTAGGTTAATTATATGATTAGAATTAAGACAGAACCTTGTCATATGAACATGTTAAATAATTTAACAATCAGTTTATCATGGGGTAAATTGCGCTTTTAGCCAAATAAATATTTGTGATTGTCTTTATGACATAGAGGTTTGTTAAACACAAAGTAGCTTGCTAACATTTAGCCCCTTCAAAATGTGGTAGTAGCTAGATCAATGACTAGCATTAACACAATAAGTTTTTGCAGAATAACTTTAGCTACATGCCCATTGCTAACTAGCTAGCTTCCTTTATAATAAGATAATGTAATATGTTAATGAAATTAATAACAAAGGTAAACGTAACATACTACAATAACTTGGGTAAAGGATACACACAACAATAACTAGATTTTACACTTTATGATCACAGTAATGGTGTAATGGTGTCCTGTGCATGTTTTGATGGCTTCACCTGTGTGTATGTGTGTGTGTGTGTGTGTGTGTGTGTGTGTGTGAAAGAGAGAGAAAAAGAGAGAGAGCATTTCAAGATTAATGTGTTTTTGGCTCATTTAGCAGAACACTTTTTTTTACAGTCATGATTGCTTATTGACAGAAAGTCAAAGGCGGATAAAAAATTGACCGCCGTTTCCTAGAATGAATACCCAATGCCGCTCAGAAGATAGAGATAGAGAATCTTCTGTTTGTCTTTAGATAGTAAAATCTTTGGAGCTTTTATTTACACACTAATGTGGCTTTTATCAGATATTTGATACTTGCAGTGCAGATGTGCAGACACTTTTAGCATTGCTTGGGTGGTAGCAGTAACCCTGACAACCTCATAACCCTGTCGTTGTTTTATTCATTAATTACCTCTGTCAGTTTAAAAAGTAGCCGGGCCAATTGTGATTTCACTTCCTAGACTGTCCTAGGGAATTTCAGAAGTATAAAGTTTTGTATGTGTATCAATGAATAAAGATGGCATTATTATTTGATAACCACAGGAATAAAGACAGTTCTAGGTGGTGCACTCGAGACTTTTGGACCCTAAGTTTGTTTTCTTGCCTGCGGCCGATTCGATAAATGAACGGCGGCGAGTGTCTTTTTGAAATGGGTTTTGTATTGATTTTTGTAACGACCCTGTTAGACGACGTCATGCCCTCAGCGTGTCATTTCTCGACGGCTGCGGCCCCGAGCGGGTCATCGAGGTGATAACTGTCATTTGGCGAGACAGAAAAAGCAATCATAGCTTTTTCATTACGGCATGTTTGGCCCCCTCTCGCTTTGACGTATTGCGGCCTGTGTGATTTAACTGCTCTCTTAAATTAAGTGCTGGAATATCAGGCTGTAGCTTTGGGGAGAGTAAAGTCGACGTCGAGGGAATCGGAACGCTGCCGTAGGCTCGGAGCCGTGAACTCGCTCATCGATTTCTTAACTCCTATGTCCTTTTAATGGCCTACACAGGAGTTTGATTACGGTTTAGGACACAGCCAAAGTGTTTCTAACTCAGGAAAGGTCAACACTTCACATTTCACAGGGACAGTAGTGTGTAGTGATAGAGACAGTACTGAGTAGTGATAGAGACAGTAGTGTGTAGTAAAAGAGACAGTAGAGTGTAGTGAAGGAGACAGTAGTGTGTAGGGAATGTAGTTTTTAGTGAATGGGACAGTAGTGTGGAGTGAAGGGGAGGAATAGTGTGTAGCAAAAAGGATAGTAGTGTGCAGCAAAAGGAACAGTAGTGTGTAAGGCTATTTATATAGCACACTGACATATTTGATTCACAGTTTGCTGTTTGAAAGTGTCTCGTCCTACATATAACGTGTGTGTGTGTGTGTGTGTGTGTGTGTGTGTGTGTGTGTGTGTGTGTATATGTGTGTGTGTGTGTGTGTGTGTAAATGTTTTGTAGAATTGTGTGAATGCCAAGTGTATTATTGATCCCAGCCACTCTCTCCATCTGCTCCCCAGCCACCTCATACAAAACAAACAACAACAAAAAAAACAAATAAAAATATGAAATGAAAACATTTTACTTATTTTTAGCAGAATATAATAATACGTTTGCATTGATATCTGTTAATACATTACTGTCCTGTTCACTACACACTCCTGTCCCTACACACAAACTGTCATTTTCACTATACTCTCTGTCCCTTTTACTACATTCCTCAGTTCCTTTACACTACTGCCCTTTCACTACACACTTATTTCCCTTTTACTACATACTTCTGTCCTGGACACAATACTGTTCCCATATTTAGTCTCACAGGACCATAGTTTGTTGGCTACCCATCTAGTATCAACTGCTCAAAGTCACCTGGGTTATTCTCTGTAAAATCATCTTCCCCATCCCACACTCCTATCCCCTGACATCTTCTGTATTCCATCCAGGATCACACATGGACACATGAAAACCCTCTGATGGAGACACACTGTGGTCCCTGAAGGTGTTAGCGCCCCTTTATCAGCATGAGGGTTTCATGGATGGCTGCCCTAATTGAGAATAATGAGGGTCACATTGAGCATATGGTTACTGTTGTCTGTGTGTGTGTGTGTGTGTGTGTGTGTGTGTGTGTGTGTGTGTGTGTGTGTGTGTGTGTGTGTGTGGGTATGTAAATGCGTCCAAAAAGTTTGGCCAGATTAAGACAAAACCATTCAGACATCAATGCAAAGTATATTGGAAATCAGACAGTTGGTGTATATGATGTTTAAATCTGAGATGATTTGCAAATTGTTATATCTGATAATTGCAAATGTTTAATGTCAGCATTTAGAATTATGGTATTCTATGTGTATCTGGAGGACAGTGTAGGGGACAGAAGTGTGTAAAGGAGAGTAAAATGTGTGTAAGGGACAGTAGAGTGTAAAGAACAGAAATATGTAAAGGAACATTAAAGTGTAAAGGATAGTAGTGTATAAAGGGAAAGTAAAGTGTAAAGGACAGTAATGTTGTGGAAGGACAGGAAAGTGTAAAGGACAGAAGTAACTTTTATTTAGCCATTGTTTCCTCTTTTGTCATTTAACAAGGGATGAGTGAACAAATGCCAGTGAAGTGTCCTTTCCTCAGCTGTGCCTGGTGAACCGTATTTTTTTTAGAGCTCTGATTACACCTGGCACTCTTAAAAAAAAAAGGGAAGGGAATGAGAGAAGAAGTGACCCGGTGTCAGGACATGTTAGAGAAGACAGCACAAACTCTATGTGAGAGATATTTAATGTCAGGAGTTTATACTTTTTTTTTTACCACTGCCATGTGATCCGCTCACACTGCCTATAAATCTCACCTCCTGTCCATGCCAGGCACGTCTTTCTGCTTGACTTGACTCTCTCTCTCTCTCTCTCTCTCTCTCTCTCTCTCTCTCTCTCTCGCTCACATACACAGACACCTTCAAAATAGATCTTTATTCTTTCAATTTAATTTGAACTACAATATAATAATGATCTATTTTTATATAGGGCATAGCAATGTCTCTCCCAGGTGAAGATTTCAAAGCAGACTGGGGTTTCCAGATGTGCTGTTCAAGCTATTTTGAAGAAGCACAAAGAAACGGGCAATGTTGAGGTACAGATACTAATACTAAGGCAGATACTTATCCATCATGCAATACCATTTAAGAGGCATTTGATTGGCCCCCAGATTTATTCCGCAGCAGGACAATGACCTCAAACATAGAACCAATGTCATTTAGAACTATCTTCAGCTTTGAGAAGAACAAGGAGTCCTGGAAGTAATAGTTTTGGCCTCCACAGAGCCCTGACCTCATCATCAAGTCTGTTTGGGATTACAGGAAAAGACAAAAGAATTGAGGCAGCCTATATCTACAAAAGATCTGTGGTTAGTTCTCCAAGATGTTTAGAACAATCCACCTGCTGAGTTCCTTCAAAAAATATACGAAGAAAACTTTCCATTTTGTTAATTAACACTTTTTTTTTTTTAAGCATTTTTACTTTACAGAATGCCTAAAGCTTTTGCACAGTACTGTATATACACTGACCAGGCATAACATTTTGACCGGTGAGAGAATAACACTAAGCATCTATTCATCATGGCACCTATTAGTGGGTGGGATACTGTATATTAGGCAGCAAGTGAACATTTTGTCCTCAAAGTTAATGTGTTAGAAAGCAAGAAAAATGGGCAAGTGTAATGATTTTGAGGGAGTTCGACGAGGGCCAAATTGTAATAGCTAGATGACTGGGTCAGAGCATCTCCAAAACTGCAGCTCTTGTGCTGTGTTTCTGGTCTCTAGTGGTCGGTATCTATCAAAAGTGGTCCAAGGAGAGAACAGTTGTGAACCATCGGCAGGGTCATGGGCGTCAAAGCTCACTGATGTATGTAGGGAATGAAGGTGGCGTGTTTTGTCCGATCCAACAGACGAGCTCCTGTAGCTCAAATTGCTGAAGAAGACAATGTTATTGCTCGATGGGTCAGGACTATTTTGGCAGCAAAAGAGGGACCAATGCAATATTAAGCAGGTGGTCATAAAGTTATGCCTGATTGGTGGCCAAAATGTTTATGTTTTATGTCTGGTTGGTGTATTATAATAAATACACTTCAACCTACTAGCAACTCTTGCACTGCCACTCCTGGACTGTGACCCAATGATTAGAGAACTCTGCTCGAAAGCACTCAGAATGTTAAACCTCACTATTACAATTATAAACACTATTTAAAAGAATGCAAGTTAAGCTACAGTAAAGAATAATATTTCATTTGCTTGTCTAAAAATGAAATAATATTTGATCATCTTTTATTTTATTTCTAATGTCTAGTTATTTACTTATCTTTATTTATCTTACTAATATCTTTTCTGTATAACTTCTCACTGAATAAATTTAAATTTGCATTTCTTTTGCATACATATTCTTTTTAGTTATGTATTTTGTTAATTAAATATTTGATTTGTAAATGTGTAAATGTACAACTTTTTTTGTAAAAGTTTTATGAAGCTTTCTAAAAGTATTTACAAATATTTAAAAAGATTTTTTTGTTTTATTAAAAAAGTAATAAAACTGTATCTTTATGTTTATTGTAATAGCTTCTTTTTACATTTGCTTGTAAAAAAAATATTTTCAATAAATATTTCAATATGGTTTTCAACTTGTAACTGTTAACAGTACATTTTAAATTACTTTAAAGTACATTTTAAATGAAAGTACTACATACTTTGTACAAAAAAAATAAAATGCAACATGTTGTCCATGGAATCTTCCAACCTTAACTATATTACACTTGTGGATTATTATCAAAAATTTAGTCATAATAATTATTGTTTATCATGTCAAAAAATGTTTTGCCCTAAAACAGAATACTTAAGCATGAAGGTGGTGTTTAGTAGTGTCATTATTACTGTTTAAGCAATTCAGAGATTTTTTCCCTTTCATCGTTTCTTTGAAACAAGTGAAGAAATTGAGCTAATGGATGTTTTTTTCTTGCTTAAAGTAGCCGTATTTATGCGAGCGCTGATGTGGTTTAAGAGAGCTAACGGGCTGTTTGGACTCAGGGAAACATCAGCAGCTGCCTAAGAGGATTTACATTACAGCAAACTCTATTTACCTAATGGACAATTCAATTAGGGAAACTCCACAGACGGCCTTATTTCCCAAGGGTCTTTCATTGTGGAGGGGTGATCATGCTGATTTATTTCTCACAGGCTCAGGGTCTCTGTTCGCAATGGCCCAAAACATCTGTCAGAGCAGTTTATATCTTTACTAAGTGATATTTTTAATCTTTTGGAAATTTCTCCCTTTTTGTTTTTTTTTTCTTTAAGAAATCTGAAAATGCTTAGAATGCATAAGAACGTCCTGAGCCATGGTAAAATTCTTGGTCAGATGGTGTTCATTAATTAATAATTCATCCCTCATTCATAGAGACTTGTATGGTAAACACCCCACAGATTCAAAATGAATAAGATGTTTATATAACATTGAGTGAAGGAGTCTCCAGTGTCAGAGCTTTGTAACACAGCTGTATTGTGAAGTTTGGTACATCAAGGTTTATGTGTTGTTTTTTCTGTTGTTGTTCTGCTGATGAAACAATAACTAAAATAAAATGTAAATAAGATCATGAATTTTATCCAGTATACAGTATAAAAATCGTGATGTGTTGTTTAGCCTTGATACATATTTAATTTGTTGTGGAATGTATGTGGAAAATCTGTTAGTTCTTGTTCTTTACAACACAGTACATGTCACATGTATAAATCTAGGATTTTATAGTAAATATCTTGATTAAAAATAAGTAAAGAAGGAATAATTATGGCTGGTCTGTGGTGACCTGAGTGAAATACATTCTACAGAAATGTAAACGCAACACACACATAACTGCCAGTAATGCTCTGTTTATGGTATTAAAGCATCCTTGCTACACCTGTCCTGTCTGTGATATCTGATCCACACCAGAGCCCTTTCCTGATAAAAAAATCTGCATTAAAACCCAATGTATGCACATCATGACTCTGGAATTTGCTCTATAAAATGATTTACGTATTCGATGTGTGTGCATGGACAAGTGGAGAAAATCCAAAGCAGATGATGAGAGAAGTTCTTTTCAACAGTAGTGCAGGTCTAACAAACAGTATGAATATTTACAAATGTATCCGTTAATTCTTATTTGATGCAGGAATAAACATTTTGTGAAAACTGTTGTTTGTTTTAAAAAAAAGTTATTATAACATATATTCAAATACAAATTATAAATATTATTATATCGTATATGTCCATTTCACCAATTAATTGGCAGATTTTTATCTTAATTTCTCTCTTGCTTTTTATTCTGTTTTGTACATGTGACAAAATTATCCTGTGTTGACGCATTCCATCATTTATGGCTGATTGGCGTTCAATTATATATGCATATGAGTATGAAGAAAATCAACAAAATAGCAAAAAGAAGGAAATAAAAAAATGAGAAAAATTATAAAAAATGGGCAGTGTTGTGGAAGTAAAAGAGGATGAGAGAAAGGAGGATAAAAGAAGGAAATAAAAATAAAATAAAAAGTGAAATTTGTAGATAGAGGAAGGATAAAAAGAAGAGATGAAGTGATCATGAGAAACAATGGCAGAGATAAAGAAGGGAGGAAGTGGAAATGTAGAAAGAGAAGGAATGGAAGAAAGTAAAGGGAAATAAGAGAAATAAAGAAAAAAGAAAGTAAAGAAGAGATAGGAGAGAAATAGTAGAGGAGGAATAAAGAAAGAGGAGAAAGGGAAGAGAATAAAAAGGATGATGAAGCACATAAGAAATAAAGTATGGCTGGAAAGGTAAAAGGAGAGGTGCATAATAAAAAATGTTAAAGAAACACTTGTAGGAACAACTAATAAAGGAGGTTAAAGTGAGAACATGGGTGTGTCGCAAATGGGGAGCTTATCATATAAACCTGTATAGGTTATAATTCAGTATGAGTGTGTGACCTCTGTGTGACCTTCAGAAGGAGAGATAGACAGTTTGGTCACTGTAATAATAAACCCTTGCTCCCTCTGTATGGGTTTCTCCCTGCTGCATACCTGCACTGTTGATTCTGGACAGAGCCAAAGCTGTAGCAGTAAATCAGCTGACTTGTGCTGCTCAAGTTCTCCATCATATATACACACACAATCTCACACACTCTCACACACTCTCACTCACACACACACACACACACACACACACACACACACACACACACACACACACACAATTTTTCTTATCTATATTACTATAACTCTCTGCATAACTATATGCTTCTATTCTTCTTTCTGATCCTTTTTATTTCTTCTTCTTTTTAAATACATTTTCTTTATTTTTCCTTTCCTGCATTTCTATTTTTTTCTTTTCATCCCATGCTTCTCTCCTTCCTTTTCTTTTTCCTCTTTTACTCTGCTGCTTTGCTATTTTTCCTTTTCTTCATGTTCTTCTGTTTTTATCTTTTGTATTTCCTTATTTCTCTTTCTACATTTCATATTCTCTTTTCTGTATTTCTCCTTTTAGCATGTTTTAATATTCTTTTGTTTTCTCTTATTTTCTCATTTCTTCTTTTCATTCTTTCCTTAATTTTTCTCTCAACCAACTTTTTCCTTCCTTTTCTGTTTTCAGTGTCTTCCTCAATTTGTATTTGTTCTGCAATTCTTGAACTGCTTTCTCTTTCATTTACTGTACTTCCTTCCCTTTTTCTCCATTACATTTTTCTTGCTTGCTGTCACCTCTGGCTTCTCACTGTTCTTTCTTTCCCTCTCTTTTTATTTAAATGTTTCTTTTCCTCCTCACTTTCTATGTTCTGGCACTCTTCTTCCTCACTGAGCATCTGAATAAAAAACACATGCAAGCACCCACTCACACACACACAAACACACACACACACACACACACACACACACACACACACACACACACACACACACACACACACATATGGATTGTACAAACAGAAAAGCATCGGGGTGTGATAAATGAATGAAAAGTGAAAGCGTGACCTCAGGAACACGTCTGCACTGAAATCTGAACTTTTAGAGTTCAGACGTGTTCCTGAGGTCACGCTTTTACTTTAAAACTCTAAAAGTTCAGATTTCAGTCCAGACGTGTTTATTGTTGGAAACTTCAGCATCTGGAAATGTGAAGTGCTTCACTGAACATATACAATGTGACAGAATGTGGTATTATTGGATTCAGCATTATTAAATTTTCTCTTCACTTGAACTAGGAGACTAAAGGCTTGTTCCAGCATGACAATGCCCCTATGCACAAAACCAACTCAATAAAGATATGGTTTATATGGGTTTGAGTGGAAGATCCTGAGTGTCCTTTTATAGAGTTATAAACTCAACCCTACCGAACACCTTTGGGGTGAAATGGAATGCTGACTGCACCCCAGCTCTCCTCACTCTACATCAGTGATTTACAAGTGATTTTACTAATACCCTCCTGTGTTAATGAGCACAAATCTTCACATCCACACTAATGACTAACAAATCTAGTGAAACAATTGTCCATCAATTGTCCATGTAGTGTAGCTTAAATAAAAACAAATAATAATAATTAATGTAAAAACATAATTGGTTTCACATGCTTGTTCTTGTTTTGCCTAGTTCATGTTGTATCTCTCGCCCTGTGAGATGCTCCACTCTCACTAGCAGTCAACAGAGTAAAGTTGTCTCAGTGTTAGTGTGTATTTTTTAATGTTTCAAACGGTTTCAAACAGCAATTTTAGTGATAAATGCATGTCTTCCAAGCGCCCAAGTATGTCTTCTGCTGATAATAGAAAAAAAAAAAGAGGAAAGCCATCAGTTGAAAATTAAAATTATAAATCTGCATGAAGCAGGAAAGGCTGTCACAGTCAAAACACGTGAAACCCAGCTGTCACAATCAAGGATATCAACGATTATTATTTATTATTAAGGACAAGAAGCGAATAATGACATCATCTGCTTCTGTTCATTCTAGTTTATCTTCGACTTATGATATTTTTGACTTACGGTGGGGTTGTCATAACGTATCTCCATCGTAAGTAGAGGACGACCTGTATTTGTGATTGCTTTAAAAAATAAACAGCAACAAAAACAAGGTAATTGTATGAGTGAAAAATTCTTTACATAACCATAATGTATAACGTAAAACAGCTTTTATTTTTGTTAATAGTAGCTATTAAATAAATGTGCCCAAATGTTTATTAAAAATGATACCTTAATATCAGGATGTATAGAAATAGACTGGTTATTAACATCAAAACCTTTCTTTTTGTTGGCAACGGTAGTGAAATTCCAGAAGCATCGCTTGTCTTTTCGCGGTTCAGTTGTTCAGAGTTATTATTGGAAATTCCACTGTGAGATAAGTAAAGGAGCTTAGCAAAATTCCAAGCAGTTTAAGTTAAAGAAATGGAGATCTGCATTCTTTTTTTCCTTCTCTCTCTCCTTCTCTTTCGCTTTTGATTTCTGTGTGTATATTATTTCTTCATCGTCTGGTTACCTTGCCATTAGCGTCAGCCGTTGTAATTTTTCCCAGACAGGGTCACAGATTGATGAGGAATCTTTACGATCTGGGGCCAAGAATAATGAGCCGCTTAAAGCAGACGCTTCTGTCATATTACGGCTCGCTTGTTTGTTTATCGGGGATGGGTTTTTTTTGTAAAAAGAAATATAATTCAATTACCCTAAAAGCCCGATGCCAATTACAACAAAGGCTGGCTGGGAATAAATATGGATATAATGCAGTAATTTATTGCCTTAAACATGGGGACGAACCTGCTCCCCTTGACACCATTGATTATTAATTGGTGCTTTGGCCTCAAGGGCCAATTAAAGCAGGCCATTTTAGATCGTCCTGCACGAGTAAATGTGCATTCGTCAAAAGGTCTTACCTCCACCACACTAATCGAATAAATATTCCCTGACATAATGTATGCCACATATTTAAGCATCGGCATGCCGGTATTGAAAACAGTTTATGATTTCTAAATGGATAGGTCACTCGTCCCAACGCGGTGCACAGCCACCACCAGGTCAATTTCTTTAAGTAAAGGCAAACACATCTGCGTTCCTTCATCATTTGCATGACGTCCATATCATAATGAATCTGTACTTTCTCAATTTTATTAATGGACCAAAACAAAACCATACTGCGTTAGCATACGCTCGCTAAATATGCATTGATTTATTTCAGCCTCTTATAATGTAGCCTGAAGAAAAAGTACAAAAAAACATTCTCAGAAGTAATTCATTACAAACTGATGGTAAACTATGAGTCATGAAACATCAGGTGAAGCTTACCGTACAATATGCATCGATAACCTTAACTGTAAATCCATCAAATTACAAATAGCTGTTATGGAATAATCTCAAGCATCATAAATAATCAGGTAAATGTGTGCATGATATAAACTTATCATAGAAAAAAATATAAATATGACTTAATTTAGAATAAAAAGGTTCTGAGATTATTCCATATATATCTATCATTAATAAATTCATATTTTTTTCAATATCCCATTATATTTACATCTATGGCATTTTGGATTTATAATAAAGCAATAAAGGCCTTCCTCAAGGGTCCAAAAGTGGCAGCTTGGCTGTCCTGGGATTTGAACTCATGACCTCACGTTTTTTTAATGCAAATCTTGCCATACATTTGTCATGTTGGCTTGACAAACTACTAAACTATTTTCAACGTATAAATGAAAGGCCAAATGAAAGTTTGAAATATATTCTCTTTTAAAAATAGTAAAGAATTTGCTTCAAAGTAAATAGTAACATTTAATGTAATCTGCATTTGTGTGTTTGTGTGCCAGACTAAGAGAGGATATACAGTATGCATCTCTCCTTTGAGCCCAACTGAAACACTCCCCACCTATAGTTAATCATTTCCACAGCGCTTAGTGTAACTTGTTCGGAACATATTAAAGAAAGCAGCACATGTTTTATTAGCATGCTAACAGCTAAAAGCGCAAAAAATGCTCCAGGACAAAGAAAATTAAATCTCTCTACCTAACTCATGTAAACAGGCCACTTTCTCCTTATGTACTTCCTCTGAAAACTGGCTCTAAAATGGCTGATTTATTTTTTACGAGATGACGCTAACAGAAACACAGTTAACAGCTGCTTTAATGTGCCATGCCAGTGTGCTAGCAGTCAAGGGGAGCAAACAAGAGGGAAGAAAAACAATGGTGGGGGAAAACCCAGATACAAATATGTGTAAGTCCTCTTGAGTATGTGCAGGTTTATTTCTACTTTTATCAGTTACGTTTTTGTAGCTGTCTCTTAGGGTTAGTATATGGGACTTAACTCCATATATAAGTCAAGTCAAGTCAAGAAGCTTTTATTGTCATTTTAACTATATATAGCTGACGCAGTACACAGTGAAATGAGACATCGTTCCTCCAGAACGCTGGTGTTACATTAAACAACATAAAGCTACATAACAGAAAACACAGAGCTAAGGACTAGTAATTGTCCTTGCCAGATAAAGTGCATCGTGTGCAACCTGCTGCAAGGACAACACAAGAAAGTGTAAGACAACACAAGACAGTGTAGGACAAATACACTTTCCTTAGCCTCCTCAGGAAGTAGAGATGCTGCTGGGCTTTCTTGGTGATGGAGCTGGTTTTGAGGGACCACGTGAAGGAATTTGGTGCTTACATAAGTGTACTACATTTGGCATTTACCTACAATAATTCACTTGTTGAGTGCAAATTTTATGTGCCTGCAGTACCAGTCAAAAGTTTGGACAAATCTTGAGTGTTTTTCCTTTATTTGTATTATTTCCAACATTGTACATTAATACAGAAGACATCCAAACTATGAAAATACACATAGAATTATGTAGTAAACTAAAAAGTGTTAAACATCCCAGAATATGTTTGACATTTTAGACTGTCCAAAGTAGCTATATTTAGCTTTAATTACAGCTTGACAATCTCATGGCATTCTCTCATCAGATTCACAAGGTTTTCAATTTACAGATGTGCCTTGTCAAGTGTTCATTTGAGACATTTATTGTCTTCTTAATGTGCTTTAGACCATTAGGTGTCTTGTACAGTGAAAGGGTAAGTAAATAGTAAATAGACCTATTACTACTTCTACAACTACTGTTAATCTATATTATAGCAAGAAACACAAGTTAAATAAATAAAAATAAATATTAAAGTGTTCTATCATTACTTTAAGAAATCAAGCTCAGTCAATCCGAAAAAATCTTAATGAATGAAAGTGCAGTTGCCAAAACCATCAAACACTATGATGAAATAGACTTTTAT
Organism: Silurus meridionalis; assembly: GCF_014805685.1. Lineage (NCBI taxonomy): Eukaryota > Metazoa > Chordata > Actinopteri > Siluriformes > Siluridae > Silurus > Silurus meridionalis. Next base: position 14,378,474 of record NC_060887.1, read on the forward strand.
TAGGACCAACCCAAAAAAGGAAGACCAAGAGCTACATCTGATGCAAAATATTAGATTAGATTAGATTAGATTCAACTTTATTGTCATTACACATGTACAAGTACAAGGCATCGAAATGCAGTTTGGGTCTAACCAGAGTGCAATAACAGAAAGTGCAGGATATACAGTTTTTACATGAATTTACATAGTTTAAATAAAATAAAATAGATTATAAACAGTAATTTAAAGATGTATATGTACTATAAATGTAGTATACAGATGAATATATATGTACTGAAAACATAATATACAGATGAGTATATATATGTACTATAAATATAATTACAGATGAATATATATATATATGTACTATGAATATAATTAAAGATGAATATGAATATATATGTACTATGAACAATAATATACAGATGAATATATATATATATATATATATATATATATATATATATATATATATATATATATATATATATATATATGCATATGTTTTTGTTCAGAGAGTCCATTAGCAAAGAGTGTGAGGTGTGGGGGGAATGTGGTAGTGTATCAGTGAGTGTCAGAGTTCACTAAAGAGACAGCTCTAGGAAAAAAGCTGTTCTTTATTCTGCTGGTCCTGGTCCGGAGGCACCTGAAACGCCTGCCGGAGGGCAGAAGAGTAAACAGTCTATGGGCGGGATGAGAGGAGTCCTTAAGAATGCTGCGAGCTCGACGCAGACAGCGTTTCTTCTGGATGTCCTCCATGGCTGGGAGTGGAGTCCCTGTGATGCGCTGGGCAGTTTTCACCACCCGCTTTACGCTCTTACGCTCTGCAGCAGTGCAGCTCCCATACCAGACTGTGACACAGCTGGTCAGGATGCTTTCTACTGCGCAGCGGTAGAAGTTCACCAGGATATCCGAGGAGAGCTGACTTTGAAGTGTCCTCAGGAAAAAGAGGCGCTGGTGAGCCTTCTTGACCAGGCTGGAGGTGTTGATGTTCCAGGACAGGTCCGTCGAGATGTGGATCCCCAGGAACTTGAAACTGGAGACACGCTCAACAGCCATCCCGTTGATGTGGGTGGTGTCATGTGTGCCTCTTGCCTCCTTCCTGAAGTCCACAATAAGCTCCTTTGTCTTGGAGGTGTTAAGGAGCTTATTGTTAATATAAGCTTATTAGAATTACCAGCCTCAGGAACTGTGAAGTTCATAAATGCCTCTCTGAATTTAAGTGGCAGACATATTTCAACTGTTCAGAGGAGACTGTGTGAGGTCTGTACGGTCTTCATGGTTGAATTGCAACAAAGTAAAAGTTATTTCAGAAGAACAACTACCAGAAGAGACTTGCGTGGTCCAAGAAACACAAGGAATGGACATTTGATTAGTGTAAAACTGTCCTTTGGTCTAGTGAAATGCTGAGAAACCTACAGAGAGACCTACAGAGGGTGAACATACAATTCCATTTTAGGAACCCGAGCTGCATCAAAACGCTTTGGGAATGCGCCTGAGTGTACACGCTCTACAGTAATGTGTGAAATCAGTCAAAAATTTAACTTCCGTATCGCTCTCTGCGATCGAGGAGCTTCTGGATGTTGTGACACGTGCCCTTGCCAAGCTCGATATAACTTGTCCAGATCATGAGCAGAAAGTGCTTTCATCTAGTAAATTAGATGAGCGCTTTCTGACACCCATGTCACAACCTCTGCCGTCCAGGTCTTCCTTTCTTTCTCAACCTGCACACCGAGGTGTCCAGGTCATGGGTTAAGCCTTTTTCAGCCCACCCCTTTACCCCCAGTTCCACTGTGTATTCCCACATTATGGGGCGGAAAGAACATGGGTATTAGGCAATGCTGCGGGTTGAGGAGTTGCTTGCCAGCTATCTCTCTCCTAGAATTGCCTCCTCCCTTAAGACCCTGACACTACCCATGAAGCCCCTACGCAAAAATCTGCACTAATAAAGGGTAAAGCCTATGCTGCTGCAGCCCCAACTGCATCCCCAACAGATCTGAGAACTGTCATCTTCAACAGGAAGGCTTTGGTAAAAAAAGTCCCGACACAGGACCTTCTACAGATTCGGCCATGAAAGGGCGTGCCGCACCAATGTATCTGGTGTCTGCCCTGTCCTGGCCCCCCCAAGGACCTGGTCTGTTAACCCTGCCACCCTCAGCGTTTAGTGCTGGTACGGCCAGCTCTCTCCTTGGTCTCCACCCGGCATCGTAGTGGTCCAGGAGATCCCACCGCCTCCAACGAGACTTCCAGAGTCGTTTCAGGGCACTGCGCTGGCTCTAGGCACACCATAGGTCAGTCTCGAGAGACTGATACCCCCAAAGGAACTTTCTGGCAGCTTGGAAAGCTTATCCAAGCTGCACACTGTAGAGCGAGTCTACTGAATTTAGTTCGGGTCTCCTCCGCCCAGTTTTCATGGGATCCTTCCTAACCTGGTGGGAAGCCAGCAGGCTCTGGTTGTGGAACAGGAAGTAAATACTCTCCTGAGGAAGGAGGCCATCGAGGTGGTCCCTCTATCAGAACGAGGGTCCGGGTTCTACAGCTGGTACTTTATAGTTCCCAAAAAGGACGGAGGGTTGCATCCTATCTTAGATCTATGTCAGCTGAACCTCTCTCTCATGAGACTCAGGTTCAAGATGCTGACCCTCAAACAAGTCGTGCTTCAAATCAGATCCGAGGACTTGTTTGTCATGGTAGATCTAATGGATGCATACTTTCATGTATCCATTCTACCTTCTCACAGGAAGTTCCTGAGGTTCGCTTTCAGGGCCGAAGCTTACCAATATTGGGTTCTTCCGTTTAGCCTTGCCCTCTCACCCCATACCTTCACAAAATGTGTGGATGTGGCTCTGGTTCCCCTGAGGTCTAAGGGCATCTGCATCCTCAACTACATTGACGATTGGTTTATCTGCTGGTTCATCCTGTGACGTAGCTTCTGTGTTTGACTTGTTTGCCGTGAGTTCTGTGAATGGATTTCTGCTGGCGTTTTCAAACAAACTTTACTATTTATCTATCCTTTTTTTCTCCTTAAATAATCCTAAATAGTTTTTTGTCTTCCTGACTTGTGCCTGTAGCTCGTTAACTCGACTATCACTAGTGTTGACTTCATTCATTGCCTCACACTTTATCTGAACTTTATTTGCTATTATAAGCACTATGCCGGTTGTGTGTCTGCCTTTGAGCACAGGTGAAGACTCGTTCGAGCTGCAAATGGTGTAGTTGGAGCTGTAGGGTTTGGAGAAACAGATTCGCGAGCTACATGCAAAGCATGCCCAGCTGCGAGAGCGGAAAGCGGCGCTAAAAACATCCCGGGTGGATGCTCACTCGTCCAAGGTAAATTCTCGTGTTGAACCTAATGCTCCCAGCACCTCAACCCAGCACCGGCCTTCAAGATCTCGACCCAGAACCGCTTCGCCCCTCTCAGTGAGATGGAACTTCCATCGTCCGGCATATCTGCGCTCCCGGAGCCTAAGGTAAGGTACACACTCGCTGTTTTCCTGGGGCTTGTGTTCAATGTCGCTGGGCAGGTTCCTGCGATTCTGAACGGGAACTTTGGAGCGGTTGTTTTCCATGCCGGAGCGACCGTCACCCAGCTGAGGCAAACAGAGATCTTAAAGAGGGATTTCAGAATCCTGGTGAAGACGGTACGCAGCACATCACCCACAACGAGGATCATAGTGTCAGGACCTCTTCCCACTTACCAGCGAGGGCACAAAATTCTCTTTGTTGATAACTAGAATTTTTTCTGGGAGCGTCCTAGGTTCTTCCGCCCTGTTGGCCTGCACCCCCGCAGAGTTGGAGCAGCAATATCTTCACTCTATCTGACTGTTAAGACATCATGCAATTCACAATTATGATAACATTTATACAACAAACCAAATAGTTACAACACACACAGCCCGATTTATAGAAACAGTGTCTATTCCTTGTGTAGTAAAACCAAGAATTAAATACACAAGATTCAGAAAGAATTGTATTGCAGTTAAAACTGAAAAATGCCAGATAAGAAAGCACAAAAAAGTTAGATAGTAATAGATAATAATCTTGATGCACTCTGTCTCACTGAGACCTGGATTAAACCTAATGATTATATTAAATGATGATGATTAAATGAGTCTACACCATCAGGATATGTTTATAAGCATGAGCCCTGTCAGACTGGTCATTGGGGTGGTGTAGCAACTATTAATAGTGCCCTTCTAAATGTTAGTCGAAGATTAGGATTCAGGTTTAAATCATTTGAAGTGCTCATTCTTAAAGTTGTACTTTTAGACAGTTTTATATAGGAAACCCCTACTGTCTCTTGCTCTTCTATAGTGCTTTTCACAACAGACAATCCCAAAGCAGCTTTGTCTCAAAGCAGCTTTATAGAAATCAAATGATCCATATGTCCAGGATAGTGATATTTAGGATTGATATTTAGGATTCAGCCACAAGCCTGTTTACTCTCTCTCTCTCTCGTTCTCTCTCTCTCTCTCTCTCTCTCTAGTGAATATATTTCTAGAGTGTTGGATTATATAGATGCTACATAAAGTGCAGATAATTGAAAAAATATTCTGCATGAAGCAGAAGCATATGGATAAATTTGTCAGGTCAGCGTTCTAACTCTTGCATTAATTTGCATCGTGATGCTAATCAGCTTTTAACCACATGACCTCAGAGGCAATGAAATAAAAATATGAAAAGGCGTGTGATCAATAACGGGATTAAACAGGATGCAGGGGATTGATCAGCATGAAACAATTAGGAATGATTTTTATTGAATATGCATTTCCATTTCATTACAACAGCATGTGTTTTTACAAACAGCATTTCAGAGTGCAAGTGTTTTTACACCACAATTTTATTTGTATTCAGTTTAATTCACTTTTAATTTATCACCATGCAATAAAATAATGTACACCTGCTGGCCAATCAGAAATTAGTTCCTAAAGAAAATTATTTACCCACTTTCTTACTCTTTTCAGACTTAGAATATGAAATGCTTGTTTATAGATGTTTATTTATTTGTTTTATTTACACTGATTTGTCTTTCAATTGATTTTACAATATTTTGCTTATATTTTGCTTGTGGGTTCCCTTTCAGGAACTTAAGCTGTGTCGACAATGCTTTGGGAACACTTCAGCATTGTTAATGTTTTGAATCACGTGTGTAATCAGTCCAATGGAAATCTTGGGGTCACCCGCCTCTTCAGTCCTATGGTTTCCCTATAATCAAACACTATTGGACTGAAAGAGTGCGGTTACGGATTGGTAAAATACGGACTTCAAAATCCGTCGGCGACGATGGGCAAGGCTTATGCCTCAGCAGGTCAAGCCCAGTGTGCCTGCACACATTGAGGGCATCTGTAGTGCCGACTGGCCTATTTGCGACTCCATGAATACGTTCATCAATAGGTTTCAGGAGGCCAAGACCAAGGCCAGGGCCAGTCAGTGGCGTTCCAGCGTTTCCTCTCATGTCGCTGTCATTAAGCTGCTCAGCAGCACCAAAATCAACCCAGCACCTTCAGTAGGTTCAGAAACTGGGCCAAGAAATCCTGACACGGGATTGTCTGGGGATTTTGCCGGAAAGGGAAGCTGTGCAACTTATTATATGGTGCCCTTAAGGAGCTGGTCCGTTAACCCTGCAGTGCTCAGGGCTTCAGGGCACAGCCAGCTCAGCGGGTGTCCCCCTAAAGTTTCCGCCCTCTAGGAATACCAGATGTCAGTCCTGAGAGACTGATTCCCTTAACTACCTACTTCAGTTCGGGTCTTGTCCGCCCTGGTTAAATGGGGTGTCCTCCACCCTAGTGGGGCCCAGCAAGCTCTGGTCATGGAACAAGAAGTATACACTCTCATAAGGACGGAGGGTGGTTGGGTCCTCTATTAGATCTACGTCAACTGAACCGCTCACTATTGAGACTCGGGTTCAAGATCCTGAATCAGGTTGTGTCTCAAATCAGATCCGAGGACTGGTATGTCAAGACAGATTTGAAAGATGCATGTATCCATCCTTACATTTGGTCTTGCCCTCTCACCCCACACCTTCACAAGGTTTATCAAACTTTATCGGCGATTGGTTTATTTTGGCTTAACCAGAGCACTTAGCGGTCCGGCATCGAGATGTTGTTCTCAATCTCATAAAGGCAGCAGCAACCAATGTGGTTCCAATTGGCCTCCTGCACAGGAGACCCTTTCAGTGGTGGCTCAGGACATGAGGGTTCTCTCGAAGGGCAATCCACTCTGTTCAATCAAGGTCACACGACAAGCCCTATGTGCCTTAGATGTGTGGAAAGATCACGGGTTTCTGTCTCAGGGCCCAGTGCTGAGAGTTCTTGGTCATCGCGTAATGCTAATGACGGATGCTTGCCTCACGGGTTGGGGAGTGGTCATGAATGGCTGCTCTGCCCAAGGTCTTTGGAAAGGGCCCCATCTGCTGTGGCATATCAATTGCCTAGAGATGCTGGCCGTGCTTTTAGCTCTGAAGCAGTTCCTTCCGGACCTCAAAGGCGTCATGTGTTGGTCCGTTCGGACAACACCTCTGTGTCAACACCATCTGTCTCCCCCTGGTGGCGGGGCAGACCATGGTTCACGGACCTGGTAGCCATTCTCCAAGACCCTCAACATAAGATTTCTCTGAGAAGAGATCTTCTCTCTCAGGTGGGGGGCACATTAGTCCACCCTCGCCCAGAGCTGGGAGATTCCTCTCAGAAGAGATCTTCTCTCTCAGGTAGGGGGCACAATAATTCACCCCTGCCCAGATCTGTGGAGACTCTGGCTGTGGCCCTTGAGGGGGCATGGCTTCTAGCATCTGGTTTCTTCAATGAGGTGGTAGATTCTCCATTGAAGACTATTAGGGTGAAGACTTTTAGGGTGGAGGGAGCCAACCCTTTGGCAAACTGTTTGTAAAAGGAATTCCAGCACTGGGCCAACCAGGCAGTTAACTGGATCCAATTGGAGAATCCAGATTAGAGAATTGGAGACCAATTGGATCCGGTTAACTGCCTGGTTGGCCCAGTGCTGGAATCCCTTTTACAAACAGTTTGCCAAAGGGTTGGCTCCCTCCACTGTAAAAGTCTTCATGTCCGCCATTGCATTTACATTACATTTACATTTGCAGCATTTAGCAGACGCCCTTGTCCAGAGCGATGTACAAAAATGCTTTGAGTCTCTAGCAATGAATAAATCTACACTGGTACGCCAGATTACAAACTTAAGATAAATCAGACTACAACTCTTGATTTTTACCAAGCAAACGGCGTATCATTCCTCCCTTGCAGGGCAATCGCTGGGTAGAAATATGGCACCCATTGGTGCCATATTTTCTCCACTGTACCCAGGGGCTGAGGCCTTCAACACTACCTAGTGCCTGCATGGGACTTGGCCGTCGTTTTGGAGCCGTTAGCCAAGGTGCCTTGGAGGTTCCTCACAATTAAGATTGTGTTCCCCCTGGCCATTTCCTCTGTAAGAGAGTTAGGGGGTCTTCCCACACAGGCACTGTAGGTCATGCCAGAGGTCTCAGACTTTACCTGGATTGTGGCAGATTCTAAGGCTTGGTCCCCCGGAGTTTCTCTCCAAGAAATTTGCAAAGCTGCCCGATGGTCCACCCTGCTGAACTTTGTCAGGTTTTATAACCTCGACCTCAGTGCCACTTCTGGCCCATCTGTCCTTCGACCTAGCTGTGCTCTTTCACACTAGGCAGGGACTGGTCAGTCTTGCAGTATTATACACTGATTCCCAAAGTGTTGTTGATGCAGCTTGAATTCCTGAAAGGGAAGGTTACGTATGTATCCCTGAGGGAACAAGACTCTGCATCTCCAGGCCACACTGCCAGCATCCCTGCACTGCTTCCTTCCCTTTTCAGAAGCTAGCACCGGCTTCACCTGATCTGCTTTTTATAGCTTCCTGGTCACCCCACTGGTGATGCCATTTGACTGATTACACCTGTGATTAGAGCATGGACAATACGGAAGCGTTCCCATAGCATTCTCTCAGGGAACCATGGTTACATATGGGAACCATGGTTACATTTTTTTTTTTCATTTAAATATTGATAATTTTATATGTGCATTTTTGTTTTTAACTTTTATTTATTTGTTTATTTATTTATTTATTTCATTTTCTTTGTTTACTGGCTACAGTTAAAGTTTTTACTATTTTATATATATTTTTTGGTTTTTAATGAACACTGTTGTATTTATTTATTTTTGGTTGTATTTTGATTGTTTACAGTATTTTGCTTTAGATTTTGTTTTTTGTATTTTTGTTTATTATTTCTGTTTCAAGTTCTTTTCTATTTTTCTATTTCTATTTTTATTTAAGAAAAAAAAATCTGTAAACAAAATAAATATAAAAAATTCAAAGATTTAATTTGTTAACAGTTTTCTTTTCCTCCCCAAATATTTTAAACAAGAGTAGTGTTTCTGTTTACTGATTCTGAAATTCAGCTCAAACCCCAGAGCTGTGTGTTTATTCCTCTTACAGACACATGATTAGAGAAAACGTGTGATAAATATGTTCCGCTTCAAGCTGAAAATGACAAACAACAAAACATGAAAGTGTGCATGAAGTGTATATATAGTACACACACATACAGGCCAAATAAATTAGCAGTGTGTCCTTATTAGTTACATTTTCACTTCGGTCCATAAATCAACATTTCTTTCTTTCTTTTTTATTTTTTTTTATCTTGTCCACCAGGGTATTTCTTCAAGTGTATATATATTTTCTTCTCTGCACTCCTTTAAAAAAATCCAGACGGCTGTTAATCAGTCGTTTGTAATTACTGCATTTCTTTCATCTGCATCTGACTGAAGTGTCAAATGAAGTCCCGAGTCACTTACCAAATTTTTTTTTTTCTAAAGAGAAGGGACAAACATGTACTAATAAGGCGTGAGGTTTCACAAAGTAAACAGACGTCTAGCATTTTTCAGGCTGCTGGGACTTTTGTCTGTTATGTACTTACATTCTGAATCTTGGTACATGCCAATGTTTTATTTGCATTTCATTTACTTTCTGTATTTTAAAGTTCTGTTAACTGATTTACATCTTGTGCCTTTCCCACAAAAGTGATCTGTCTATCTTATTGTACAACAAACATAAACTCCAAAATAATTCTACTTTTTCTTCAAATCTGGCAACCCTGGCAATATACAGCACACTTTACCCAACAACACAGTCCCAATACATCTAAAATGTGTCAATATATGGGCTATATGTAACAACCCTTTTAATTCCTAATAACTACCCAATGATCTTAAAATGTCCCATCATTTAATATATAATGATAAATGCTAAAAAAACAATCCAATATGACAACCTATGCAAATACCCAACAAACACAAACAGACACACACACACACATTACATTCAGCAACACTGAAATAACACAAAAACCAACACTAGTACTGTCTCGAACAACACCAAACAGTTCATTATGCCCATATCAACCATCTAATAGCATCCCAACCAAACCAATGTGACAACTCACATTGCACTTTCAAAATTCACCACTATTTTAGAATATCTTGGAATATCCAATATGGCAACAAGTTAGGCTAATATCAAATACTAATAATGTTCTAATAAACTTAAAATGTTCCTTTAGTTAATGGGCTGACTTTAAGTGCATGCAAGCAAGCACATAATTCAGCAACCACTGTAAATACTCAGAAATAAGCAATTAAACCTGGCAACCTGGTCAATACCCAATAACACACATAAAACAATAAAATCCATTTTCCTTTTTACTTTAGCTGATGGATTTTTGACTTTCTCTCTTCGTCATCCTGACCACCATTGTCTCATCTCAAATTTTACTGCTCTACCCCCTGTTTACACAAGACTGTGTGCCCCTGCAAAACTCCAACATCTTAATAAAGTATGTATATGATACCACAGTGGTCAGTCAGATTAGCAACAACTATAAATCGGTCTACAGGGAGAAGATCCAAAGCCTAGCAGAATTGTGATCCAACAACAATTCATTGTGGACCTCTGGAAATCTGACAGCAGCAGATGCCCATTTTATACACAAATGGGATTCCAGTTAGGTATGTCTCAATCTTTAAATTTATGAGTACCCACATCCTTAAAGAGATCTGTCGTGTCATCTACAATTCTTAATTTAACTCCAGAACATTCAATTTAGGAAGTCACAACAGTATATATACTTCTTTAATAATAGAGAAGACTTAACGTTCACCTGTCCTCTAAAATTGTATTTAGTGTTTAACCCCTGCATCACAAAGCATTTGTGTAGAATTTATCGAGAAATTTTCATTTAGCATTAAAACAGCTTGTCAATATAATCTATCATTACTTAGTATTATTCAGTGTTAATTTTAGCTTTATTAATCTTAGTAGTGGTAGTCTAACACTTATTATGTAAAGATACAAAGTTATGAAAGTGAGTGAACATATAACCAAGCTTAACATATCACAATAAGCATCAAAACATATATGTCACTTTTGCACTCGGTTATATGAGAGCTTTACACATTAAACTATATCTATAGTAGAAAATCTTTAGTAGAAGTAGTATGAAAAACAAAAAAACAGAAGTGTAAAACAGTAACACATGGAATGTTTTATAGTGGGTATGGTATCAGAAAAGAGGAGGCATTTAAAAAACATTTTTTTTTATAAAATTGATGGAATATGTAAATGATGTAAATAAGTCATTAAAAGTAGAGGAGGAATCTTGGAGAAATATGCAAAGTACAAAAAGTGAGGTTTTTGTATTTGAATTGGCACTTGCTAGCTTCAGTTGACTTGTGCCATTGCTGCTTGAGATGAGCCTTCTAAGAGCTCGTAGGATGTGCTGACTGACTGCAATAAAGCTGTGCTTTCTGACAAATGACTGAAACATTCTTTATTTTGGTAAGGGAACTTTAATAGTATTTACATTATGACTAGCTAAACTAAATCAACTTAACAATCCAAAACTTACTTGATAATTCTAAATATTTGTGGATTATATCATAATTTGAACCACACGAAAAAACAGAAAGCCATCTCTGTTGACCTCAAGTGAGAGTAAGGCATTTCAGAAGGTCGGAGATGTGTAGATCCTGGCAGCATCCCAAAGTATTGTACCACATACGCTGCTAAGTTTGCCTGCTGTGCTAAGCTTAAATATCAATATTATTTTGTTGTATTTTTATTTTGATCGTAAGATTGAAAAATCGTAAGTCGAACCATTGTAACTCGGAGACTGCCTCTGTGTGTACATAATACGGCTGTTTATTAAAATATTTAATCGCGATTAAACGCATGAGTTAACTCAAGATTAATTGCAATTTAATCAAACATTTTTATCTTTATTAAATGTCCCTCAAAAAATGTATACTTTTCAATAGTAATTTTAATAGTTGAATCAACATAGGCATGGACAAATATGGATGCTTTACGCAAACATATGCTTATTATTAGTGAAACCATACTCAACATAGAGCATGAAGACAAACTATTGTTGTAGATGTATTAAAGTAGTTATGCCGTTTTAAATTAAGTAAATCATCAGGACACCAAAAAGACTTTTGCTATGTCTCCACATGGTTGGTTTTAACTGGCGGATGTGTGCATCCTGGATGATTTTGGTCCTTGATTTGAGACTTGACGCATCAGTAAAACAAATGCTCAGTGATTAAAATTTTTTTTGATGGAGTTTATAATTTTTTTTTATATCTGAGTAATAAATGTGTTGCATTGAAGGTTTTAATATCGCCTCTTTTACATTTATTTTTATTTGTAATAAAAATAGTAAGAAAAAGAAATGTGCATTGCATTAGTAATACAATTTGTGCCATTAAAATGAATTTGCGAGAGTAATTTTGACAGTAAACTTTAGAAGTGAGGAGTGAGGAGTGTTTGAATATTTTAGACCAGTTATTAGTTTATTTGATGTGCTTCTGTTTATTTTATTTTTTTTTTTTTATTTAAGGAGCTGCTAAAATGTTGGCTGTTGAAAGCCTGAGCACTTTATCTGCTGGCCAGATGGATTGAAACATTCCTCATTTTAGCGTTCCAACCATAACATCTCTCTGTCTGAAGAGTCTTCTGGCAGCCAGTCAACAGTGTGCCGAGGTCATTAATAACGTCACTAATGTTGTTATTTAGCTCTCACAAGATGTAATCAGTGTAATAATGAGTCTTCGGGTCTACTAACCATCTGCTTTGCCAAACGCTAACTAATCACAAGCGCCATTTTTCTTTGCTTATATAGCTGAACATTTTTTAGGGTGTAATCAAAGGATCCAGGGAAAAGAAGAGTCATGGTGTTGAATGTTGTCAGGATATCTCTTGGAAAGTTGGTAATTAGAAGAGTAATGAGGTAATGCTAATGTGTGTTAAGGGCTGTAGTAAATTATTCTTCCATTTCAGCTAAAATATCTGCATATTAATAAACATATGAAAGAGAAAGAACTAGCAGGTAAGACAAATACAACCCAAAAAATAAGCAATCAAAACACTTAAAAAACAAAACTTTTAAACAAAGTTAATCATTAATTCTTATATGACATAAAAACATTAGCATAGCAAAAAAGCAAATACAAACTCATTTGGTTTAATTCGAACAAATTTGAGCATATTTCTGTTTTAATCAGAATGCCAATACCTGGTAATCATTTATTGTGTCAAGTTTAGCTTGCTAAATCACAAACAAATGACGAATGTTATACAACATTCTATCTCCTATTTTATTAGCTAATAAGTTAGGCACGAGGAAAGCCAGAAGCATGTTTTAACTTTTCTATCATGTTTGCATTAGACATTTTTCAACTTTCAACAGTTCTAAAATGTTTCATTAGAGTAGTTCCATAAATGCAAAAAAACATCTTTAGGGAACACAGAAATGGTTTCTTTTCAGCCAACAATGGTAGTCCCCACTCATGTTAGCAAATGTGTAGCAAATAGGATTCCAGATTAATTTGCTAATTATTTAGGAAGTTAATTTATCGTATGAACTCAAAATCTGTACAGAAAGAATGAGTAGAGATGATCAAATTTAGCAATCGCTAAACACACGTTCTGTGTATTGGGCTGTGCTGCAGTGTTATTGTGTTGAACAGTTTTCGCATGTACACTATAAATAATGTTCTGTATGTCTGTTTGTTCTATTTAGTTTTGTGTTATCTTGTGTTCATTTATGTTGTTTTACGTAGCATCTTGGTCCTGGTCCCTAAGTCCTATTTTGTTTCACTATGTACTATACTGAATTTGGTTGAAATGACACAGACATCAAACTCAGGCCACCAACTTTGGCTACTAGAATTCTATTAAATTATTTTGCTAACACATGTTGGTTTAAGTAATTTCTCCAAAGAACACACAGCATGACTTAGCAAATTAGCTACAAAGAGAGATGTTAGCAGATTAGCAAATGCTTAAATGTGTGTTTTGTTTTTTCAGCAAACGAGCTAAAGAGAATGAAAGCGTTTCTCTCAACTTTAGCAGGCAAGTTAATAAGAGAGTCACTAGAAAACATTAGCATTGTTAACAGGGAACCCTGCATGCTGTAATTACAGATAGATTCAGATAATCTTTCCTGTTAGCTTTTAGCTGGATTTCTTATTATGTCAGTTAATGTCAGTAAAAAGAATAGTGTGTGTTTGTGTTAGCAATGGCTTCCAGCACTGTGTTTACGGCGTTAGCTCTCAGTGTGTAATGGAGTTCCACGACACAAACAGGATAAACGGTTTATAAAGCTCTGACGAAGTGTGTGTGTTTGTGTGTGTACGAACAGAGCCCCTGAGCGGGCTGAGACTTTCTCAACCTGCACAAACATCATTACTTTTATGGCCACTGGTTTTGTTGTGCTGTGATGGATCACACGTTTTTTTCCCATCTCTTTTTTTCTTACCGTTAAAAACCGATGTTTACTCACTTCCTCTGTCTGAGGTGACACACTAATCACAACACACAAATACACACACACACACACACACACACACACACACACACACACACACCCCTCAGGATTTATCTTTTACTGGACTTAGATCACTTAACAATGTGAAGAAAGAGGGAAGAAATGGAAAGAAAGAAAGAAAGAAAGAAAGAAAGAAAGAAAGAAAGAAAGAAAGAAAGAAAGAAAGAAAGAACAGAATAAAAAAGTAAGAAGGGAGACAATAAAACAGAATAAAAGAAAGAAGACAGTAAAGAAATAAGAGCATAGCCACATAAAAAAGAGTGGAAAATATGTATGAATGAAAAAAATCTAGAATAGAACAAATAGCAAAGCATGTAACAATAAATGACAATAAATGAATTAAAAACAAGCAAGGAGGGACGAAATTATAACAACAGAACAGAGTATAAAGGAAAGAAAATTATGGAAAATTAACAAACAAAAAGAAAGGGAATGAATGAAAACACCGTTATTTACTTATAAAAGAAAGGGAAAATAAGAAAATATATAATATGAATTATATTCCTCTTTCTGATGCTATTTATTGTAAAGTATAGTAGAATTTAATGATAAGTGAATTATTAATGAAAGTATGTTATAATTTAATTATTGATTGTGTTTATGTTAACGCAGCAGTCAGTGAGATCCAAGATTTAAATCGAATCAAATTGAAATAAAAAAAAAGTATTTATAATTTTAAATGTCACCAAAAAACACGAGGAAAATAAAGAAGGGATAAAACCTATAGAAAGAGGAGTAAAAGAGCAAAAGGAGAGGAGAATACATGAGGGAGGAGGTGAAATTGGAGAAGAGAGTGATGAAAACCAAGAGACAGAAAGAGAGAGAGAGAGAGAGAATAAACGAGGAGGAAGAAACTATGACGAACAAAAGAATGTGGGGAGGAGAAGGGAAGAGAAAGAAAGAAAGAAAGAAAGAAAGAAAAGGAGAAATGAAAGGCGGAATGAACCAAATAAAAGAAGAAGAGTGTGGAGAGTGGAAATGAAAAGAGATATTAGGAGGTCTAAGAGGTTAGAAGGAGAAAATGTGAGTGTAAGACAAAAGGCATGAGGAATACAGGGATGTGGTAGAGTAGAAAAGGTGACTATAAAAGAGAGGAAGAAAAATAAATAATAAAAATTGTCAGGAAGAGAGGAAAAGATAATGGATGTGACAAGGTGAAAGAAGAAGAAGAGGAAGAAGAAGAAATCAAGATAAGAGAATCTAAAAATAAACAACATGATAAAGGAGAAAAGAGAGATCAGAACAGAGGGATAAAAGGGGAGTATAGAGGACAGTAATAAAAAATAACAAAAACAAACAAAAAGAAGACCAGAAAAGTAAAAAGGAAGGAGAGGTGAAGAGGAACCAGAGAGAAGAAAGTGATTCACAGAATAGAGGAAGAGAAGTAAACCAAATGAACAAAATGAGAGAAATTAAAATGGGAAAGAAATGGAGGAATGCAAACTGGAAGAACAACAAGAGAAGTAATTAAAAGAGGTGAATAAAAGAAAAAATAATTAAGGAGTGGGAAAGCACCAGAAGAGAACGATACAGAAGAAAGAGGAAGAGATGAAGAAGAGAGTGGTAAAACAGGAGTATTCTGAGGGTGAGGGAAAAGACTGAAAGAAAAGAAATGAGCAAAAATAATGGAAATATAGGGAGAAGAAAGAGGAGGGTAAAAGAATAGATAATGTCAAACGGAACAGAAAATGTTAAAGATGACAGTAGACAGAAAAACAGAGGATTATAAGACTAAGGTCAAAGTGAGGAAAAAATGAAGGGAGAGAGAAAGAGGGAGAGTGAGCGAGAGAGAGAGAGAGAGAGAGAGAGAGAGAGAGAGAGAGAGAGAGAGAGAGAGCGAGAACCTGCAATTCCCCCGTGGTCCTGTAGGAGGTGCAGTGTTCCCACTTTAGTGTGTGTGTGTGTGTGTGTGTGTGTGTGTGTGTGTGTGTGTGTGTGTGTGTGTGTGTGTTTTCCTATCTTCAAAAAGTAATCCTGTCCCACTCATCAATACACAGGCTCTGCAGCCGAATCACATGATAATGAAGACTCCGCCCACCTACAAACGTAACACAACAAACTGTTTTCTTACATGGTCTGGCATTTGGTAAAACAAACTTCACAGTGACTTGTGTGATACGAAGTCTACATCATCAATTACACCAATAACAAAGTTAATGATTCTGACCTTATTATATCTTTCTTTTCCTTATTTTCGTTCTTTTGTTATGCTATTAAATAACTATTACATTTCTTTCTTTCTTTCTTTCTTTCTTTCTTTCTTTCTTTCTTTCTTTCTTTCTTTCTTTCTTTCTTACGGATTTTATAGTGTGATGATGTGTACATTGTGAAGCCATGTCTATCTCACGATTTATACAGATGTTGCAAAGACCATGATAATCTGATTTGAATTACTTCATTACTACATCCTCTGATGATAACTGTTGGAATAGAACTTATAATAAATAAAAAATACATAATTTTATATAGAGTTCAAAAATTACTTTAAATAAAATTTCAGATCAAAGAGAATAACTCCCTGTCAGGTTATGATTTCATAATGGCCTTTTAGCAGCTTTAAATATGTATCGCTATGGGTAAGAAGAACATTCTAATTCCATTTTTCTTTCACCACTTGCAAGGAGTACAGGCAGAGAGAGAGAGAGAGAGAAAGAGAGAGATGGGTTTCTTTTGTATCTCCAACACACACACACACAAATAGCTAACCAATCTATTGATCAAGAAAAGGGGAACAAGGGAGTGGAAATGTAAATGAGTGTGTTGTATATTCATGATTATAATCATGTTAAAGTCAAAGAAAGACACATTAAAAATACTTCTGATGATGTCATATGGGGCTATAGAGCAAGCTGACCAATAAGCAATTTATAATATAATATATATCACAATATAGTCACAGTCCCACGTTCTCAAAAACATTATCAGAAACCTGCAAAAATAATACACAACAGAGCTCTATTAAAGCCTTTACTTTTCACACAGTGCAGAAATGTATTATATTTTTCTTCATTCTTCTTTTCATTTAACTATTTTTTTTAAGCCTGGTTTATTATTTAATCTCTGAAAAAATTAAAATAAACTATTTTATTTTCTTGTACTTGTTTACAATTTTTTTATTAGCTTTTTTAAATTTTGAAATAATTTTATCCATAGTTTACATTTGATTCTAACTAAAACAATAAGGCACAACAAGGCATTGTTTCCTTACTTTCTTTTTCTTTCTTTAGTACTTTCTTCCTATTGGAGATTAAGAATGTCTACTGTTGCTTAAATTGTATCTGTCTGTCTCTCTATCTGTCTGACTATCTTTACTTCTATCCTTTCATCCTTCTCTTAGATATCTTTAAAAAATGTCTTGCAATAATTTAAAAATCAAATGCTTTCTTTTATTAGTCTGAGCAACTTGTTAAGACTTCAGTCACTTTTCTTCTTCCTCATGTTTGTGTTTGTGTGTCTAAGAGAGAGTGTAAGAGGTCTGATTAGAGTCGGTGTGAGTGAAGTGTGTATGGATCAGCACTGACACTGCGCTTCTCCGCCTTGCTTCATCTGTTGCTTCAAATTTCCCTTAAAGCTCATTTATATCTATTAAACTCTGAACGCTGACTGTGATGGAGATGAGCGTTAATAAACTCTGACACACGTCTCAAACCACTCACCTTAATTACCTCGCCTCACGATCAGAGTGGAAAATATTCCCTTTCATTGAGAAAAGGACCTTGGAAACAGGCAGCTTTCTGAAACACAGATGAAGAAGAAGAAGAAAGGCGTTTACATTTCAAGGGAAAAACTTTCACATCTTTGGTCCATTGTGTCCAAGCAGTTTGGAATTCGAGTTAAATGGATTAATGCGATCCCCGGCCTTCTTGCATTTCACTCAACACACACACACACACACACACACACACACACACACACACACACACACACACACACACACACACACAGGCCTCTAACGACATAATCGCCTCATTAGGCCAATTTCAAATGCAATCAGTGCATAAGTGGGGGGTTAATTTCACTTACTCATCCTTCTGTTCCTCTACAATGGTCCTTTTTCAATCCTTAACAAGAGAGAGAGAGAAAGAGAGAGAGAGAAAGTGTGTGTGTGTGTGTGTGTGTGTGTGTGTGTGTTACTACAGTATACTAATTAGTAATGTATACGTCCCACTGCGCTTTTCTAATGGTCTCATTAAATAATATTTTAATAGCATTTCAAAGTTCTTTCCATGAATCATGACTTTTAAAAACATTTACAAACATCAGACATGTTGAATTCACAATTTTGAATCCCCTGGGTTCAAATTAGTTTGTTTGGTGAAATCCTTTCAACAGCAGTTCCACATAGAACCCCTTTAGAAAACTTCAGACATTATCCATTCAGCCTGTCCACCTTAATCAAAATGGAACCTTGTATTTATAAAAATACTCTACTTAAATCTCCAGGTAAAGTTTATGACCCTTATATCTTAAATGAGGAATGTTATTCAAAGAACTCATGATGAACTTTTCACACAAGGAAGTTTGAAGCTAATCATAAACACAGTAACATAAACGGGAAGTGCTACATCCACGGTAACAAAAATTTTTTAAGTAACAATCCACAAAACAAAAGATAAAGAAATAATTATATTATCAGAAAACACAAAGAAATCTAAACACATTTTACTGACTTGGAATAGAATTAGCAAGTCTTAATATAAAAGTACACTAGTGGTGCACAATTTTAGGTTTTTGATTAAATAAAACAATGAAAACTTGCTACAATAGAACTAAATTAAGTGTTTAAATGCTATGATACAGCCCTTTATAAATCGTTTAGGATTTGTTCACACTTCCGATTCCACCACAGCTGCTTCTCTTCTTTTTTTGTGTGAAAAGTAAGCCATACTCACAGTTAGATAAAGATCCCTGAATGCTAACATGACACAGCCTCATTGACTCCACACACACGTCTCTCTCTCTCTCTCTCTCTCTCTCTCTCTCTTAAAAACACTCAAAATAAAATTTGACACGCAATGGCCTTTTCTTTAGAGAAAACGCAACAATCGACCCTTAAAGGCTGACAAGAGGTCCTCCTTTCTTCCTGAACCGTGGGAGAAGGAGATAATCAAATGTGAGAAAGTGCACAGAGAGAGAAAGAGGATGCGTTTTTCTGCACCAACGCTCCACTCAGGGCGCTCGCTCGGCCGGAGCGGCCTTGGAACGCTCGGGCTGGCAAACACAGGCAGCCGGCGGCGCGAGACGAGGGAGGGGATGCTGTCTCGCCGTTTTTCACCCTCCATGACACAGCTTTGTGGATGAGACGCTTTTGTGTTTTGCGGAAGAAGCGGGAAAAACAGTCAAGGTTACTCAAGATGACAAATGATACATTAAGCGGATTTGGAGCAGGAAGTTGATCTTGTTTGTGGATTTGCAGAAATTATTATCTGTGATGAGAAACATGTGAAGGGCTTGCTTGCCATGCCCTAGTGGACATGTGTTAACAAGTTAGCATTTGAGGTTACACATTTACAAACCATTGAACTCAGAGGTAGGACGTAACAAAGCACAAATACTTCGTTACTGTACTTAAGTAGAATTTTCTGGTATCAGTACTTTACTACACAATTTATTTTTTACTATCACTCATTACATTTTTACACAAATATCTCTACTTTATACTTCTTACATTTTCAAAACAGGCTTGTTACTTTAGTTTTAATTTATTTGGTGAAATGTCAATATTCTTCTCATTGCACGCCTTTTTCAGCCCATTAACTGATTTTTTTTCAATGATCTTTTTCAATCCACTGGTGTATCATTTCCTGGCTCTCACACACCACAGACATAGACTAGTTTACGAAGTTAACAAAGCAGAAGGCAACACGAAGTATGGGGACAGAGGGAGTTAGTTAGTTAGTGATGTAAATATGACTGAGAACAGAGACATTCCTGATCATCATCATGTTTTCTCTGCTTGTGTTCTATATAGTTGTTGTTCAGCCTGGATACATTCATTAGGTAACACAATTTTGATTCATTTTAACCGCACTATTTTTGATAACATGCATTTTTGTTTGACCAGTTTTATTAAAAATATAAATAAAAAAATATAAAAGGGGCAAAAATAAAAAACTGCAATGTTTATTCTCAAAGCACTTTCTTTACTCATATATATGTAAAAAAAGACACTCCACCAAAATATTATTTTTAATAGGTAAACATTTGTTTTACTGATGCACAAAGGCTCAAGTCAGCAATTAACCATCTGGGGTCGAGAAACGTGGGTTTTGTGGGTTTGTGTGAAAATATAGCAAAGGTTTCGTTTGGTGTCCTGATAATTTACGTAATTTAAAGCACCATAATTACATAAAAATGTTTAAAAGAATATTTCGTCTTTATGCTCTATGTTGAGTTTGGTTTCATGAATAATAAACATACATTTGCATAAAGCATCAACATTTGTCCATGCTCATGATGATTGGAGTGTTAAAAAAATTGAAAATATTAATTTAAGGTACATTTAGAACAGCTAAAAATGTGCGATTAAGTTGCGATTAATAGTGAGTAAACTGTCATGATCGAATATTTTAATCGATTGACAGCCCTAATATTAAAATGACTTAACGTCCAGTTACCTGCATGACACTAAAACAGGTAGTAGTAATGGCTACTCTTTACTTAAGTAAATGTCAGAGCCCAAACTTCTGTACTTTAACTAAAGTAATAAAGTGTAGTCAGTACTTCAACTTTTACCAGAGTCTTTTAGAGTCCACCTCTGGTTGAACTCTGTGAAAATCAGTTCCATAATATTTCCATAATATTTGTGATACCAGGGCTTCAAAATAGTCAAATAGTTTTTAGGTCAACAGTCAACTAGCAATAATCTTGAATCTACAATTCTTTGTGTGCAGAGAATTGGTAACTGTATGTTTATGTTCGTATCACTATATTTGTTTTTTGAGCCCATTGCAATTTGTCTTCACAACCTTTACATGCACAAACCTGTTATTCCAGAAATATACTTTATCTCTGATTGGACCAAAATGTTTAGCTGCAGTCTATGAAACATGGTGGTGGAAGAATCATGCTCAATTACCTATGCCCACTTGGTTACTGATTTTTGACATTAATGGTTGAATTTGTTTGTGATTGTGAATTTAACATTAGAATATAATAATTAATTTTAATATATCCAAACCTTAGTATATACTTCACAGAACTTTGTCTAATACTATTTATTGGTTATAACTCATTGGTCTTCATAATGCTATGTAATTCAGTATGTTTTTAAGAAATATCCTGAAGGAACAGGTTACTCTTTCTCTGCTGGTCTTTATTACATGGTGAATCCACACAAGGATCTTGTCATATATTATCCTGATTCATTTTGTAGTTGTAACAGTACAAAATAAAGTTGTGTGTGTTTCTGGATTACTGACTACATTGAGGGTAAAGTAATTTTGTGTTTGTGTGTGTGTTTGTGTGTGTTAGCACTGTAATTGTGCTGATAATGAGCTCATTGATTCAGTGCTTTGAGGAAATAGTCAATCACACTGGATCATTCATCTTACTTTCTCACACAGATGCAGTACGAACACTAAAACTCACTCTTACTTTAAACACACACACACACACACACACACACACACACACACACACACACACACACACTCTCTCTCTCTCTTTTTTTTTCTCTCTCTCTCTCAGCTAACACACACACACACACACACCCCCAAGCATCGAGGTAACACACACTCTACAAGCTCACACACTGAGCTAAAACACACACACACACACACACACACACACACACACACACACACACACACACACACACATTCTGAGTTAACACACACACCTACTCTGAACACTAAAAGGTTAAGGAGATGTTCTGCTTAAAGCTGTCACCTCACATGACCTCTCACATGACCTCTACCCTTAACTGACACAATGAATGAAAATACAGAAGCACACTGTCATGCGGGGATCAAGAGATGAAAACCGGAGTAAAACTTCAGAGTTTGAATAGTCTTTGGGAAACAAACAACAGCTAGGAAACAATAGTACCGTAAAATGGGCATAGTCCTTAGCACGGGTAGTCTAGAAATGATCTCCAGAATGAACTGTAGAACGGACAGTGAGTGAGTGTGAATGGGGGCTTTAAGTAGGGAGTGAGATGATGGGAAACAGGTGAAGGTGGTTAGTATGTGGGCATGGCGTTGCGAGCGTGCTGAGTGCTGGGGGAAGGCATGGCCGGTGGTTCATTACCCTCCCTCCAGGGGCAGCTGTCGATCTCCAAACACGGCCCCCGGTGCGGGGTGATTGGGGTGGGTAGCGTGGAACTCCTCCAGGAGTGCCGGGTCTAGCATGTCCTGTCTGGCTACCTACGATCACTTCCACAGGTCCGTACCCTTCCCAATCCACAAGATATTCCAGTCTACTGCCCCTAGGATGTGAATCCAGCACCCCTGGACAGAGTACACTGATGGCTGGTCCAGAATTTCTGGTGGAGGAGGATCGACGGCAGCTTCAGGGTGCTCAGTGGTAGGAGCGGTTCTCTGTGAAGTGTATCAGGAGAGACACGTGGAAGGTAGGGTGGATGCGGTACCTAGGGGCAGGTCGAGCCAATAGGCCACATCATTTACCTGCTGGATGATCCGGAACGGCCCAATGAAACGGGGGCTGAGTTTCCCCCAAGGTGGTAGGAGGGGGCCTTCGACCTCTGAGAGTCCACAAACCTCTGAGTGGTTCTGAGGGCACATCGGAGTTGCGTGTATGCTGATTCCCACAATCAGCATACAACCCTGCACGCGCTCCCGGAACCAGTAATCTACTGCGGGAACGTGGGACGGTTTGTTCGACCAGGGGAACAAGAGTTTTTGGAAGCCCAGCACACATTGGAACGGGGTCAGGCTGGTGGTGTCCTGGCACAAGGAGTTCTGTGCATATTTAGCCCAGGGGAGAACGCAATTCCAATCTGTTTGGTCCTGGAGGCAGTATGACCACAGGTAGCATCCCAGCTCCTGAATTTTATGTTCCATCTGTCCATCTGGTGATATCCCAAGGACAGATTGACGGTCACCCCAAGGAGCCGGAAGAATGCCCTCCACACGTGGGATGTAAACTGGGATCCTCGGTCCGACACGATTTCCTCAGGGAGGCCGAAGTTCCGGAAAACTTGGTGAAACAACGCCTCGGCAGTTTCAAAAGCTGTGGGCAGGCCATGGAGGGGAACCAGCTAACAGGCCCACTGAACCTCCCTTTTAGCTCCTTGAAGGCCTCCTCTGCCTTTCAGTTGCATGGAATGGCCTTGGACTTCCCTTTCAGCAGAGAGGTGAGCGGGTCAGTGACCAAGCGGAAGCCCTGAATGAACCGGTGGTAGAAATTAGCGAAACCCAGGAAGCGCTGGTTCCTTGGTAGTACTTGGACGTGGCCAGTCCCAAACTGCCCTCACCTTCTATCATCTATACGGATTCCCGATGGGCTGATCACGTAACCCAGGAACTGCACCTCCGATTGGTGGAACTCACACTTTTGGAGGTTGAGGTAGAGGTGATGACGCAGTATATGTAATGTCCAGAGGGAGTGATGAAGGCTGCCTTCCACTCGTTCCCCTGGCAGATGTGCACCAAATTGTAGCCACTGCGTAGATCCAGGTGCCTCGTAAGTCCTCCAGGGCGGCTGGGACCAGAGGACGCGATCTGAGTGTTTAGATTCTGATAGTCGATGCAGGGCCGGAGTTCCCCGTCTCTTGGGCAGCTTGGCTCCTGGTACCAGGTCTATGGTGCAGTCCCAAGCGCTGCCTGCTCACTGAACACGTCTGCGAAGGATTTGTATTCTGAGGGAATCTCCACCTTTGGTGAACTGGTGGACCCCTCCACGAGTGTGGCTGCCAGAGGAATCGGGTTTGGGAGCGGATGGGGTAGATGCTGTAGACACTGCTCCATGCACCAGGGGCTCCACTCGAGGATGTCACAGGGGTCCCATGAGCATTTGGGGGGGTGTTAAGACAGCCAAGGTCAGCCGAGTATGACACTCACCGTAGAGTTCTCCAATACAAGAAATCAAATCTCCTCACGATAGAACAGGCCGACCTGGAGGATGACCACCGAAACACAGTATTTCACCCAGCCGCGCCCTAAAGGTCTCCTTTGGATGGTTTGGATGGCCAGCTCCTGTGTTCCTCTCTTCCGCCGCAGCTGGAGCTGGTCTAGGCGGTCTTGGTAGATGAAGTTACCAATGGAGCCGGAGTCAACTAGGGCAGGGACCAAGATGGAGAGCGTGCGGATTACTAGAGTGACTGAGAGCTTAGAGAGATGGGTGATGTAAGAGGTGGAGTCGACCACACTCACCGCGGGGCGTGGGGGTTTGGCAGGACACTGTGAAATGAAGTGGCTGATATCTCCGCAATACAGGCGACGCTCTCTCACCTTCCTCAACAGCCGATGAGATCTGACCTGCATGGGTTCGGGCTCCGGAGCAGGAGAGTTGGTGTGAGGAGGAGCAGGTTTTGGCTCCGGAGATCGACAAGCCCCAGCTGCTGGGAGATGCGGATGGACTGCTAAAAAAAAAAGCCTCCAATCCCAGTGTGTTGTCATAAATGGCCATCGCTAATTTAAACCATGGTGGTAAGTCCCGAGGAGCGCGGTTTTATTCCAGCCACTGGTGGCCGCTAAGGTGCGGAAGGGGAGGCTGTATTCCATCAGATAAGAAGTTCCTTGGCGCAGACTAAACAGCTGATCTGCCATTGTGAGGGCCCCAGTGGCGATGCAGAATACTTCTGTGAAGTGGCTCGTGAACAGCGCGTAGGATGGGGTTATGGCGTCATTGGCGCACCATATTGCCCAGGGCAACACCTTCTTGGTGAGCAGGGAAATGAGAAACGCCGCCTTGGATCGATCGGAGGGGAACTTGTGAGGCTGCATCTCAATATAGAGATTTACTTGCAGGAGGAAGCCATTGCACTCTGCTGCATCTCCGGAAAATTAAGCCGGGAGAGTCATCAGGCTGCTGGAAGTGGGTTGCGGAGCCCGGCTGGTGGCGGCCGGCCTGAAAGCCTCCGGGAGAGCGGCGGAGAGCTCCTTGATGGGATCCGAGATGAAAGTTGGTTGCATATCTATCGAGGTAGTGTACAGTATCGGTCTGTTCTTCTGTCACGCGATGATCAAGAGATGGAAGGCAGAGTAACACTTAAGAGGTTTAATTGTCTTTGGGAAACGAACAACAGCTAGGAAGCAACAGTACCATAAAACGGGTATAGTCCATGGGTAGTCCAGGAATGATTGCCAGAATGAACTGTAGAACGGATGGTGAGTGCGAACGGGAGCTTTACTTAGGGAGTGAGATGATGGGACACAGGTGAAGGTGGTTAGTATGTGGGCGAGGCGCTGCGAGCGTGCTGAGTGCTGGGGGAAGGCGTGGCTGGTGGTTTCCTGACACACACAAGCAGAAATTATATGGAGTTCCTCTTTTTCTTAGCTAACAGGCTATGTTAACTCCATTGTGTTATCTGTTTCAAGTTTATACTAATTTGGAGATTCACCCAATTATTGAGACAGTTAGCTTAGTTTCACATTCAAAAGCAATTAGAGTAACTAATGTAGATTAAAATTTTAACTACAAAACAGTTTGCTAGCTTAGTTGGATTAGATTTTAGATTTCAACATATTAAGTGTTAGCTACCTTTTTTACAGTTACTACATGTTAAAATTTGAATTAACCATAAGCTAATATACATGGTCAGCAAAAATCAGATGATGTTTTTTTTTTTTTTTTACAAAAGACACCAGTCCACAAATCAGCTTAGTTAGCATACAATTACCAAAAGTTAATTTGAGATGAGTGGAAGCTGGTGAAATTAGTAACTAGTGCTGTCAGAAGTGATCACCCACGCCATAGATACATCACGTTATGCCACGAGGTTAAAACCATTGAATGGCAATCTATATGTTTATAAATTCATCCAGCGTCTAATGATCCGATAAAAAAGCCGACAGCATGTTTCAGAAACATGCCAATTTTCCTCACCAATAAACTCGCTGCTTTAAATCCTGTAATTGGGTGCGATAACGCTCTGTAATTAGTGAGCTAGCCTCATCGGGGACTTCAGGCAGGAAAAAAAAGAAACTGCATGAGGATGATGAATTATTTCTTTTACTTGAGTTTAATCAGCATTAAAGAAGAGTCGCAGGGCTAAAAAGCCCAGAAGCGCGTTCAACATTAATGCCTCAATTCTCATTAATATTAAAACACACGCACGCACGCACACACACACACACACACACACACACACACACACACACACACACACACACACAGATGTAAGACGACTGCAGAAGTAAAAAAGAAAGACTATTGTTCATCTCACTGATACATCATTGTCACTGTGGTTGTAAATTTTTTTCTGCTGTTACCGATTGTACAATAAACACATTATCACATTATACACACTTATAAACACTATAGTCACATTTATTATTCTTGCCAATCAATAGTATGGAAAAACAAACATATATATCACTTATTGCATCTTTTTTCTCAGGCAACACCATGGAAATAGCAATTTTATTCTGATCATTTAGATTTTATTTTTAGCTAGCAAATAATGCACATTGTTAGAGTGTGTGTGCTAGCTAGTTTGATTTTGCTCGTGACTAACTAGCCAAAACAAATGCATTGCTTTTACTTTTCTGAAGAATGGATTAGGTTCACTTGGCTGGTTTTAGCTGCAGAAGAAAACAATCTACAAGTTAGCTTGGCTTGCTTGAAAAGAAAATTTAACAGGTAGTTAAAAATGAGCAAGGAAATCAGCTACTGTGAACTAGCTGTGGTTTAAGTAAAATGGGCATACATGTGTATGACAGTGTATGTTAGTTAGCGTATCTTTCTTACTTTGAAGAAAACATAAGTGTTTACAGATGTGAGTTCATTTTTATGTTACATAGACCTGAAAAGGGTCAATTTTAGTTTCATCTACAAATGCTACAGATAAACTGTAAATGTTGGCACCTCCGAAGACAAAAAAATGTATGAATTGTTTATATATAAATTATTGTTATTTGTTAAAGGATTAGTAGGTGATATTGACTGAATGAAACATGCTCTACTGAGTGTTGCTTGGTCTTTTCTCTGTGGTGCACTCTGACTTTTGGACCCTACAGTAGACGTAGCACGCTAATAGCAAGTTTGACAGATGCCCGGAGCCGATGACCATCTGCCCCGAACAGCAGAGGTGCTGAACTGCAGATTTCCTCCCCGTTAGTGGCCAAAACCCAAACGGAGAGAGGACAAAGGGCGAATCGGGCCGCAACTCCTCTAATTTATGATTGATGAGGGCGGACAAAAAAGGTCGTGCGGTGATAAATATGAGAGTGCTCGACTGGGGAGGTCATCAATTATGCCGGCGGGCGCAAACTTTCGATCTCGCGTGGCGTGAAAATAGATCCGTGCAATATAAGAAAACTATCTCTCGGAAAATTGGGCTATATTAATCACTCGGGAGTGGCGTGAGTGCTCAAATTGGAGAATGGATGGGATCTATAAGAAGCGCAGCACGCTGTTTTGATGCGGCTATCTAAGTGTAATTTACTAAAGGGGGTCTCTTACTCTAGGTGAAGTGCTAAAAGTTTACTTGCTTCACAGATCAGGAGTTAAAATAAATAAACAAAAAAACTAATAAATAAATATTAAATGTGAGAGACAAGAAAAAGCAAAACAATTGTCATACTCAAATAACAGAGAAACAAATCTTTCTACATTTTGGTTTCAGCATTTTTACCTGTTCTTCCTTCAAACCGCAATGCCATAATTCAGTGCTGTCTAATTATATTGATAATTTCCCCATGTTACAATAGAGCAAATTCCAAAAGAAATATAGAACCTTCCATTTTTTTTTTTTTTTTTTTACCTTTTACGAACACAAATAAAGCCAGTGAGACAACAATAAAAATCACAGAGCTGGCCTTTGACCTTTCTTCATCCCCTTTTGTAACTTATCCTTTCTTTCACTGCCATCTCACAGGCCATTATCTTCCAGTCAGGGCCATTGTTTTTTTTTTTTTTTTTGAAAGAGATGCCGATGATTGTAAGAGAGAAGCGTGGTGGTGGATGGACGGGGGCTGGGAGGGTTACGGTGGGAGGAAGACAGGAAGTGGCGGTGCTAATTCTCCCCGAAATAATGGGCTTTTTATTTGTGTGACAAGCGCTTGCTGCTGTCCGACTCCTCCAATCGATCTGACTCCATTGTGACCTGATGGACAAAAAAAACTCCTCTAGCTGAGTTATTGACTACAGTGGCAAAACAGCTGTTTTTCAGCATGGCTGAGGAGATAATAAAATTTATTAGCGAATACTCAAGCAGGCTTGACCTCGGATGAAAATTTATCACCCCCTCTGTAAAAAGCGTTCATTTAAAGGGCAGCTATTGTGTGCCGACTTTGGTCTCATAAACTGCAGAAACGCTAAAGGAGAAAAGATCAAGTATAGGGCAAGGTGAGCAGGGACGCAGGATAGTGGCCGACACTATTGTAGATCTTTTTTGTTGTTCTGATTTTATTACAATTTTATCGTTCTGCATTTGACTATTTTGCATCCAATCAGATGCTCTATACAATGCATATATCCCACCAATAAAGAAACCACAGTTATCACCCTATCCCAGCTGCTGGTTAGAATCAAAAGTATGACCTTTTTGTGTTTTCTACAAAAAAGGATGCAGCATTCTAAGTATTCGTCTAATAATACACCATGAAAAATTATCCTTTTGTAGTTTGACCAAAATTGTTTTTATCTGATTTTATACATTCAGTTAGAATATCAAAAATGGACAGAATATACAGTATTCATAAAATGTATAAAGATAGCATCTTGCATTAATCAGGCATTTAGAAAACTTTGTTAGTGTACACTACAAAAGTAACAACATAAAAAAATAACCTAACCAAAGTTGTGCAAGTTTAAAGTCTGTACCTCATATTTCACTTTATTTTCTATTAAATGATAATTGTGATTATTTCTATTCTAAGTGTTTTTCTCCAATGTAACATGACACGATATTTATATATCTGTTAGCTCTTGCTTTGATGTTAAAGATGATGTTCATACGGTGGCGTTTGGAAATGTCAATGTTTGAAGTGTTGAAATGTCAACTGTAATGTAATATAATATTCAGGTCCAAGGAGTTTACAGTTTATATGGTTTTGTGTGAGTGAACGAGCTCTATAGCCTACAAATGGTTAAAAGGTATGCTTCGTTTACAATTTTATCTTTTGTACAGAAAAATACTAATTAATTTAATACAAAATAAGTGAAACACTGGAGCGTTAACAATCTGCATCATCCCACCACCATTTTTTATTTTACTATAACAACATATTGTAGATTGTATTTTATTTTATTTGTGATAAACTTTTGTCACATTTGTAAAAAAAAAAAAAATTTTTTGAACATTTTACCTTTTGTCCTCATTTGCTTTTACAACAACCCCCACTCTTCTGGGTAGATGTTTCACTATAGTTTAGAGTGTGTTTGTGGACATTTGTGCTCATTTAGTCAAAAGGGTGTAAGTAAATTCAGGTACTGATGTAGGGTGATGAGGTCTCAGGTGCAGTCAGTATTACAATTCATTCCAAGAGTGTTCAATAGAGTTGAGGTCAGAGCTCTATTGTGGATCTTCTACTCCAGCCCATGTATCTCTTTATGGAACTCATGTTGCAGACAAGGACATTGCCATGCTAAAACAAGTTTAGGTCTCCTAGTTCAAGTAAAGAAAAAATGCAATGCTACCACATCCAAACATGTCATGTACAATTGTGTGCCTCTAAATTTGTGGTAACCGTTTGGGGAAAACTGCATATGTTGGGAAGTCAGGTGTCCCAATACTTTTATCTTTATAGTGTATATTCATTTAGGTGCTAGCTTGTGTGGCTCCTTTGTTGCTGACTATGAATGCCTTAACGATATCTAGGTAGCCATTTCTTCCAACTATGGGGAGGTGATTTTATTCTAAAAGGTTTTGTATTTCAATACAAAATAGTTCCCCAGCTAATAACTGAAAAACAGATTATACAGATGCATGATGGTAGGTCATGGTTCTGCTTTGAATCATAGAATAAGTCAATGTTAAATAACTGCTAAACACTTTTAATTATTTTGTAAAAAAAAAAGAAAATGTAGCTGCAATGTTTTTTCTTCTTCGAAACATAG
Organism: Silurus meridionalis; assembly: GCF_014805685.1. Lineage (NCBI taxonomy): Eukaryota > Metazoa > Chordata > Actinopteri > Siluriformes > Siluridae > Silurus > Silurus meridionalis. The sequence continues at coordinate 14,408,550 of NC_060887.1, forward strand.
AACACAGATAGTTCATGCTTCAGCACTAGCTTCTAAGGCAGAGGATTGCCCCCTAAATGTAGCGTGTCCTATCGATCTGCTCATCTCCTGTACAAACAGCAGCGCTAGCACTTCCTCGGCCTGAGTCAGGTCTACAGAAGATGAGCTGAAACTAGCATTCTGTGTGACAACACCAGGGCGTTCACAGGAGCGAGCGTGATTATTTGAGCAATGTCGGCTAAAATGGCATCATCTCTCGCTCTGTGTTGAGGGAGGAATGTGATGACACTAGTGCTTATTTCTTGAATACACCATTAAAGTGCTGCAAAAGCTTCTCAGATAATTTCTTTTCGAAACAGAGGAAACATTCTGGTTCGCTAGCTAACCTTTGTGTGAATGTTAGCTTAAACACTGAATTGTGCAATGCTTACACACAAGCATTGCACAACACATTTCCTCTTTAAAATATTTGCTTTATTATTATACTCTTTACTTTATTTCTTCAAGTAAAAAAATACAGTGAGAATAAATATTTTGACCAATATATTTAGATATATAGATACAACTTTGTCATTGCATAGTGCAGGTACACAGCAAAAATTTCAGTTTTGCATTTACCATCTATATTTAGTTTATATAATTACAAATTGCACAATATAAAAATAATATAGTAAAACCCCATTGGACGAGCATAATTCGTTCTTGAAAATTGCTTGTAGGTCCATTTACTCGTACGTTCAAACTAATTTTCCCCATAAGAATGAATGTAAAAGCGATTTAATCCATTCCGAGACCTCATTCGATCGCTTATTGCTGTACTTAAAAGTATTTGTAGCCTATTTTAACAAACAAATACACCGCAAATTACTGTAATGTAAACATAATTTAACACTTACCCATGTGGTAGTGGTTGATTGCGAGTGTGAGACACTTTCAATGGTAATTCTATTTACTTTATTTTTCCCAGCACCATCACTGATTTTCTTGAGAGACATTTTTCAAGATTTCTAGTGAAATAAAAATATAACACTAAAAACTTTTTTGCTGCACTGAACAACGAGAGCGACCGAGCGATATGCCATTAACTAAGTGACTGATGCTACCCTCGGCCGAAAGCGGGGAACCAGCTTTTGCTCATGCCTTCGAAAATCTGCTCACAAAATCTATTGCTAAATGCTATTTTGCAAGCAAGCTCGCTTGTATCTCCGTTTGCTCGTACTATTAGTTGCTCGTACAATAGGGTTTTACTGTACATGTTAAATCCTGCCTGGCTGAGAAGTTGATGATAAAGATGGTGTTGTTGTGTGATAGTGGTGTGAATTGGGGTGATAGTGTTGATGGAGGTATTGATAGTCTTGATGGAGGTATTGGTAGTATTGATAGGGTAATGGTGTTGATTGAGGTGATGATTAGTGTTGATTGGGGTGATGATAGTGTTGATAGGTTTAATGTAATGTTTATGGAGGTGATGGTAGTTTTGATAAGTAGATGAAGTAGTGTTGATAGTGGTGATAGTAGTGTTAAAGGTAATCTTATTGTTGATAGGGGTGATGGTAGTGTTGATGGGGTGATGGTTGGTTTTGGTGGAGATTATGCTAATGTTAAAAGGAGTGGGGTAATATTGATAGGGATGGCAGAGCTGATAGGGGTGATGGTATTAATAATGACATTGGTAGTATGGTGGTGTTTATGGATGTGATCTTATTGTTAATAGGGGTTAAGGTGGTGTTGATGGAGGTGATGGTGTTGTTGATGGAGGTGATAATGGTTTTGACAGAGGTCATAGTAGTGTTACTGGGGTGATGGAGATGATCTTATTTTTGGTTTGGGATGGTCTTGATGGAGGTGATTGTATTGTTGATGGTGGTCTTGATGGAGGTGATTGTAGTGTTGATGGTGGGCTTGATGGAGGTAATGGTAGTGTTGATAGGGGTAATGTAGTAAAAATGGGGTGATGAAGTTTATGGTGTTAAAAATTGTGTTAATGGGGTTATGGGGGTGTTAATGGGATTGAAACCCAGCCATTAGGTTTGCACAAGCCAGTGCACTCTTAGTGCCAGTCCCAATGGACCAATTCCATCCCCGGATAAATAGGCGATAGGAAGGGCATCTAGTGTAAAACATGTGGCAAATGTAATACGCAGATCACAAAAGAGAATTTCATGCCGGATCGGTCGAGGCCTGGGTAACCAACGACCGCCACAGGTATTGTTAGCCAACAGGGTACCGATTGGAAAATTGGGCTACTGTTGGCCGAAGGAGGAGAAGGAGAGGAGGAAAAAGACTACAGAGATGGCAGGAAAAGGAGCAGTGTAGGAGAATGGAGGTTCGGGATGGAGGAGAAGGAAAAATTCTGGAGTGAGTTAGATGAAGTGGTAGATAGTGTACCTAGGAATGAACGATTGGTAATTGGGGCAGACTTTAATGGGCATGTAAGTGAAGGGAACAGAGGTGATGAGGAGATAACAGGTAGATTCCTTAGGGAGAGGAATGTGGAAGGGCAGATGGTGGTAGATTTTGCTAAAAGGATGGAAATGGCAGTGGTAAATACTTATTTTAGAGGATCATAGGGTGACGTATAAGAGTGGAGGAAGGTGCACACAGGTGAATGTTCTATGTAAGAGATGCAACCTCAAGGAGATTGGAGACTGCAAGGTGTTGGCAGGGGACAGTGTAGCTAAACAGCATCGGATGGTGGTCTGTAGGATGGTTTTGGAGGTAAAGAAGAAGAGGAGGGGATGAGGACTGAAAGAAGAGACAGCTAGAAAGGTACTTGGTGTGACATCTGGAAATAGAAAGGAAGACAAAAATACATGGTGGTGAAATGAGAAAGTTTAGGAGAGCATAAGCAGAAAGAGGTTGGCAAAACAGAATTGGGAGTAACAGACCGATAAGAAAAGTAGGCAGGAGTACAAGGAGATGCAGCAGGTGAAGAGGGATGTGGTGAAAGCCAAGGAAAAGGCATATGAGGAGCTGTATGTGAAGTTGGACACTAAGGAAGGAAAAATGGATTTATACTGATTGGCCAGGCAGAGGGACCAAGCTGGGAAGGATGTGCTGCAAGTAAGAGCAATAAAAGATGCAGATGGAAATTTGTTGACTAGTGAGGAGAGTGTGTTGAGAAGATAGAGGGAGTATTTTGAGCACCTACTGAACAAGGAAAATGATAAAGAGAGAAGGTTGAATGGTGTGGAGAGGGTGAAGCAAAAAGTGGATAGGATTAGTAAGGAGGAAGTGAGAGCAGCGATTAAGAGGACGAAGAGTGGAAAGTCAGTTGGACCAGATGACATACTGGTGGAAGCATGGAGATGTTTAGGAGAGATGGCATTGGAGTTTTTAACCAGGTTGTTCAACAAGATTTTAAAAGGTAAGAGGATGCCTGAGGAATGGAGAAGGAGTGTGCTGCTACCCATCTTTAAGAATAAGGGCGATATGCAGATCTGCAGTAACTACAGGGGAATTAAGTTGATCAATCACACCATGAAGTTATGGGAAAAAGTAGTGGAAGCCAGGCTAAGAGAAGATGTGACCTCTGTGAGCAACATTATGGTTTCATGCCGAGGAAGCCTGGAGAGGTGGAGGTACGCACTGGAGAGAAGGGGAATAAAAGTCAGTAGGAGTAAGATGTTTATATGACTGTGGTGAGACCTATGATGTTGTATGGTTTAGAGACAGTGGCATTAAGTAATAGACAGAAGGTGGCGCTGGAAGTAGCAGAGCTAAAGATGTTGAGGTTTTTGTTTGGAGTGACATGGATGGACAGGATTAGAAATGAGTTTATTACAGGACAGTGCATTTAGGACGTTTTGAAGACAAGGTGAGGGGGGTGAGATTAAGATGGTTTGTACATGTGCAGAGGAGGAACATGGGTTATATCGGTAGGAGAATGCTGAGGATGGAGCCGCCACGTAGGAGGAAAAGAGGAAGGCCCTGGAGGAGGTTTATGGATGTGGTAAGGGAAGGCATGCAGGTAGTTGGTTTGAAAGAGTCAGATGTAGAGGAAAGGGGGTATGGAGACCCCTAATGGGAGAAGCCAAAAGAAGAAGAAGAAGAAGAAGAAGAAGAAGAATGGGAAAGTTGTTTTAATATAGCTGATGTGGTCTTGATGGTAGTGTTGATTGGGGGGAGGTTGGTGGTAAAGTGGAAATGGTGATGATGGAGTTGATGATAATGTTGATTGTGTTGATAAAGATGATTGTGGTATTGATTGTGATGATTGTAGTATTGGTGCTGGTGGTGTAGAAGAAGAAAGGACATGAGAATCCATCCATGCTGACATTGAGGAGAATATTTTTAGGAAAAGAGAGGGCTTGGTTGGCAAACCGTTTAACGCTGCAGAAAATTGGATGCATACGTTCTTCCCTACAGGGAATGAGAGAGAAGGGAAAGATTTGCTAGCGATTAGCCGCTGGTCACAATCCAGTTCAGCCTTCTGATTTCAATTTAATGCGTGTTTAGAGCTTAAACTGGGGAAAGCACAGGGCAAAACCGACCACTAAGCTAAAATCTCCCCACAGATTTTTCTCTTTCCAGCCTGAACATCTGCCCGAGTGAAGAAGCGACAACTGAAACATCTGTCTGCCATACTGGGTGTAAGATCAGAGTCATTCAAAAGTATTGGCGCTTTACCTTCCTGTTTTACATTATAGATTTTAATCCAGTAGAAAACAGGAAGTGAGTTCAAAAAGATTCTTATCTGATTTTGTTTTATCTCATGAGGAAACATTTACACACACACACACACACACACACACACACACACACACACACACACACACACACACACACACACACACACACACAAATGCTAAAATGACTGCTAGAAAAACTTCATGGTTTAAAATACAGCATCATTCTTAAAAAAAAAAAAGATCAAGAAAATACAGTCTTATACAAAAAATCATAAAAAAATAGTCAAGATTACAATTTTTTAAACCATTTTAAGAAAGTAAATGGAGCATTCTCTAATATAACAAACATGGTACAATACACATTTTAGCAGTTTAGGCTTAAGGGCCTTGCTCAGGGGCCAGCAATGACAGTTTGTTGCTAAGAATTTCACTCACAACCTTACCAGAAGTCCAACATTTTAACTACTGAGCAACCATTGTATAGTTATTTCTATATATATATATATATATATATATATATATATATATATATATATATATATATATATATATATATATATTAATTTATATATTTTTTATTTCATTTGTTTAAGAAAATATCTGTAAAATGATTCATGCACAATATCACAGTTCTCATGTTATTATCATGTAATAAAAAAGGAAAATATTAGTTGTTTGTGTGTGTGTGTGTGTGTGTGTGTGTGTGTGTGTGTGAGAGAGAGAGAGAGAGAGAGAGAGAGATAGAGAATGTGGTGAAAAGCTCTTCCTCTGCATTAAGGTGTGCAGTAGCGTTCATTCTCAGAGCTGGAATTTGTCTCTTATCTGTAGTTGAGAAGACGAGATGACAGATTGGTGTGTGTTGGAGAAAGAGAAAGAGAAAGAGAGGACAGACACTGTTCACACAGATTGACGTTTTGTACTTAAATTCCTCACATAGTGCTGAGTGATGGCAGAAACACCCTGAGTTCCTGGGTGGCTTCAGGAAAAGAGGCTAAAGAAAAAACTGACAAAACTAAAACCTGTTCATTACATTACACTTTATATCAACACTTACTATTACATATGAGCTGCTAGTGGGTGAGAATTCAATTATTGACAAGCCTGAGAGAGGACACTTACCTAGCATAAAACTTGGACAGCATGAAAGTAAACATTATGTCATATTAAATTAACGAACACAGAAACAGCACTAAGCTGTGGCAAAATTAGATCACTTTAGTAAAATATTGGAAACACAAAGACAACTTGCTTGCTTGCTAATCAACAGCATGAAATGGTTCAGGTTAAAAAAAATATTGAGCACAAAAGCACTATCTAGAGAATCAGATAAATAGTGGCTAGCATTAAATCTAAAGATTGAAAGAGGATGATAAATCTATCAATAGCCTGCTAGCTAAGCTGCTAATTCATGGCTAGCATAAAAAGATAGTAAACTAATATGTACACTTTTAAAATCAGTGAATTCAATATTAAGACCTAAAGCTTAAAGGAACACAAAAATGCTAAGCTAGCCTCATGAGATAATAGGCTATTTATAGTCTGCATGATCAAACATGTAGCCTTATGTGATACTGGGCTATTTAATAGTCTGCATGATACTCTTTAAGGATGTCTATCTAAACCATTACAACCTACCAGAAAAGGCTAGACTAAAGCCAGTATTAGGATACTCAGAGCAATATTTTAGCACTTGAAAGTACAATAAAATGTTTAATAAAAAAATTTGTTTAAACAAATTCTCTAGAAATTTGAGCAGATTTAGTGTCAGTTATTTGATGAATGCTAATAGTGGGTTAGAATTTGCTAATTGTATAACAGGTAAATGTTTATATGTTGATATCAATGTAATGTAAAAAGTGTGTTAATGACTAAACGAACATTAGTGCACAATCAGAACTCGAAATATTTGTGGCATCTGTAGCAACAGGAAGCTAAATGAACTCAGCGTGTCTGTGAAGCCATCCAGCTTCAGCTGCGTGTTCATTAGGGACACCATCCACCTGAAATCATTATTAATTTCAAGAGCTTATTGAATTTGCCGGCTGTAATGACCGAAATAATCAATTTAAGCCTGAGGTTAAGCTGCGCCATCAATTAGTGCCTCTGATAGTTTGCGTTATGGGAGGCGAGGCGATGCAAGGTGATGACCTTCTTGCTTCTGTGCTTCATCAAGCAGCTCAACTTGAGCTAAAAAACACCTCACTCAGACAGAAAGTAGAAATTTTATCCTGTGCTTGTTGCGTTGGTATGGCGTGTGTGTATGTGCACTGTTGAGAATTAGTATGAAAAAAACAGCAAAAAAAATTGCATTTACTAGATTTGATTTTGTTCCTCAGTGAATATGAACCAGATGATTTACTTTATGATTTTTAATTTTTACAATTTTGAAACGTGATTTTGTATGTGAAAATATGCAATTAAATAATGGATGATTTATTAATTTTAATAAGAGAGTATAGCTAATCAGTAAAATAATACAAGCAACAACAACAACAACAACAACAACAAAAAAATGCCTTTTTTATAAATTTAATTTATGTAACACAGCACAGTTTTCATTAATTAGTAATAAAATGGAAAAAGGGCAGTGAAATGAATAAAAGACAAAAAAAACCCAAAATGGCAAATAAAATAATAAATACATATCAGAGTGGAAAAACATTTCCAAAATAACAGTGAAAAGCAAAGGAAAAAAGGAAATAAATTATTTTCACCTGTTGCATAATATCCATTGCGCGCACACACACACACACACACACACACACACACACACACACACACACACACACGCTTGACCACCTGACACTGATCCTTTTATCTCATTAGGCTAATGAAGCTAATTGACATTAAGGAGCGATAACGAGCCTCGCCAGCCAGCTGTCAAACCATCTTTATAAATCTGAAAGGTGAAAGTTAGCGGTTGGTCCGATTTGCTCCATCTCTTATTTTCACCTCCACTTGTTCACACACACACACACACACACACACACACACACACACACACACACACACACACACACACAGGACAATTCAGGGGCCCAGGCCCAGGGACGTTTGTGTTCACACAGAGAATAACCAGAACTTTGCCTCAAGGTCGCTTACATTTACTGAATGCTATGTTATTGTTGATTAGTGAACGCAGCACATAAAAAGAGGTGAGACAGCTTTAATTACAGGACTGTCATATGAACGAAAGATTGAAAAAGAGGGTGTAACTGACCATCTCAGGGAAAATAAAAGAGGTGTGTGTGTGTGTGAGATGCTGAAATATGACAGCGCCATTTTTACACTGTCATAATGACAACTGATGTGCTTATTCTGCAGTGAGCCTCGAGGGAGATGATGATGAAACAGTAACGCAACAGAGCTAAAGACACTCCATCATGCCCCCTCGTTTCTTGCAGGATAGAAAGAAGGAGGGGTCACTCCTTTACTCCTCTCTTTTCACTCTCTTTTTTATAACGACACCAGTTTTGCTCAGTGACATTGTCGTGCCCGAGCCCTAAATCTCTCTCTCTCTCTCTCTCTCTCTCTCTCCCCATCTCTCTTGCTTTCTCTCTCTGACCAAAGAATTAATTCAAGTTTCCTATTTCCTCTACTCACTAGCATTCCTCTCAGTGACACATCATTTCAGTCTTTATCAAAAGCTTGAAAAGAAGAAGTAAAAAATAAAAAATAATTTTTTTTAAGATTATTTTTAAGAAGTATCTAATTAATACATTTAAATCTAAACAGTTAATTTAATAAAGAAAAATACAAACAAATAAAATAAAATATGATGAAATAAAATGGAAACAAAAAAGGAGAGAAAGAAAAAGAAACAGTCATAAATAAACCACACAAAGTAAAGTAAAACAATGGATCTCCTTCATTTCCACTATCCAAAAATCAACTTAATCAACTTCTTTGCCACCAGCATATATTACATAAATAAATAAATAAATAAATAAATAAATAAATAAATAAATAAATAAATAAAACTGTAGTCTAGGTTTACATTTTGTACTTCATATGTGTTTTTTAGTCATACTTTGTTCATAGTCTTTTATAAAAAGGCTTTCATTTAGTGAAAACATTTGCTCTTTTCCCAACATTATCTTGACTTCTTGACTTTATCATATGACTGTCATGTCACTAATCACTCACATCTGTTTTTCTTAACTCTGATTAGCGCATGTAAATAAGGCTTCACCTTTCACGACTCAAAACAATATTTGTCTCTTGTTTGTTCAACGGTTGTAGTTGTTTTTCACAAACTTACGCTGCTTGTTCTGGTTATTATTTTTACATTCATGATTATTTGGTATTTGTTTGCATTAGCTCTTTTAAGTTTGCACTATGACTTAAAATGAGTAACACCCTGTTTCCCTGTCCAGCTGAGGATGCCATGCCTCGCTGTCTAGTTAATGTTGCTGCCATGCCTCCCTGTCACGTCGATTGTCGCTGCCATGCCTCCCTGTATGGCTGATGATGCTATGCCTCCTTGTTTATCTGAGGGCCTAGCTCAACCCCCTTGCCTGTCTGGGGACACTGGAACACCTCCTTGCCTGTTTGAGGACACCACTCAGCATCCATGCCTGGCTGAAGGCATTGCTCTTCCCACCTGAGCTCAGCTCACTTCATCACTGGCATCACTTACTTTGCTTTGTCATGGATGTCTGTTGGCCTCCCTGCATGGACAGGGTGTTGTCCCCATCAGACTCATACCTCTTGCAGGCTTGCAAGCTCCCCTTTTTGGTTGCTCGGGACTACAAAAAAACGTTTTATTAGAAAAGTGAGTATAAAGAGCATTTATGTGGCAAGAAAAAAAATATAATTAATAAATAACCAAAAAAAGTTAAATTAAATGGTACCAGATTAAAAGAAACATACCCATATTTACAGTGTTACATTTTTTTTCATTAACACAAAAATTGAACTTAAGATTTAGAATAATTTTTGCTATTTTTTAAAAGATTTTTATTATATATTTATATACTTAAAATATTTATTTGCTAAATATGAAGTGTATGTGTAATGTAAATGTCTATATTCCAGGTTTTATATATTCATTGTTTTATATATATATATATATATATATATATATATATATATATATATATATATATATATATATATATATATATATATATATATAATTTTAAACTATGTATTTACTCAATTTATTTGGAAAATATTGACTATATCTATATATTATATATTGGACTTAGCAGCAGAAAAATATTGTCACTTCACAACTAGGTCTAACTTAGGTAGGAGGCATGGCCTAAAGTTTGTAGGTGGAGTTGCTCCATGTTGTTAAAGATTGTCCTTATACATCAATTATACTGTAATTATTTTACAGAATGTGCTAGGACTTTGACTTTGTAATATTCATTTTATTAACATTCGTATGGAGTGAGTTTAACGCAAAATGTCACACACACACACACACACACACACACACACACACACACACACACACACACACACACACTTCCTCTGTACATGTGTTTCATAATGAGCAAATTGGATTTTAGATTTAAAGCGTCAGTTTGGGGAACATCTGCATAAACGTGAGCTGGATAGAGTTTATTATTAAACATTGAACAGTCATAGCAGTGATTTGTTCAAATGTGACTGTCAATTATTATAATAAGATCTGTGTGTGTGTGTGTGTGTGTGTGTGTGTGTGTGTGTATGTGATGGAAATGCAAATAGCCGTGGCAGGAAGTAATAAGCTGTAAATCAAATATAGTAGAAAATTGAGTTTTGGCGTGACATGAAACGCAGTTAACTGTAATATTGATCTAAAACCGACTTGGACTAATGAGGTATTCATAACACACACACACACACACACACACACACACACACACACACACACAGACACTGAGATAGCATTAGACAGACTATAAAAGTCATTTATTAGATAATTTAACTGGTTTTTAAAGGTCAGAGTGAAAAAAAAAAAACATGCATATAAAAAAGTTGTGCGAAAACGCATTTGTATTAACAAAAACCTCAGCAAAAAAAGTAAATAAAATATTTTACAGACACTAAATGATTGCAAAAAACATGTTTGTAGTAGAATGTTTGTAGTAAAAACAAAGCAAAAAATGCTAAATGTTTTAAAGATTGTTAAAGGACACTGTTGATGTGTGTCATGTGCAAATTCTATCACCAATGACAGAATTCTTAAACAATTTCCTTTTCATATATATATATATATATATATATATATATATATATATATATATATATATATATATATATATATATATATATATATGATTCCAGAAGAACTTCCAAAGTTAAATTTTTTAAACATCCACAGTGCACATGCAAATACAAATGAGCAATATAAATTGGAATTTTACTCATACAATTAAAGGGGCTCTTCAGACGTTATTTATGGATTGTAAAGATGTGTAATCAGAATTTACATACTGTAATAAGCTGGAGGATGAGAACACCAAAATTCTTCAAGAACCTCAGAAAACCCTTGAAGAAACTTTTTCTCCACCATTTTGTAACTCTTGAACCCTTGAAAAACTCTTGCTTTCATGAGTGTACCGGGAAAATGCTAGGAATAAAATAAATACAACTAATTTAATGTTTTGTTTCCTGCACTTGCCCATTTATTACACAAAAGGGTATCTATGTACAAGTGTTACCTTTTTTCTTTTCTACTCAGAGAAAAATGTTGAGCATTTTGGGTTCTGGTACTCTATTATTGTGTTCTTCCATGATCTATGTAATTTTCCCTATAAATAGTGAGCATGTTAGTGTGATGCTTAAACACAAGCTGTGTTCTCCAAACGATAAGGATTAAGCAAGATTTATCAGATTCTCATGCACAAATCCAGAGCTCTTTTGTGCACTGGTTCTAAGAAATAAATTGTGTCACAGCGAGGAGGCTTTGAACTTCGGGAGGACTCGTTGATCAACACGGGAGGAAAACCAGCAACAGTGATTAATTACAAGTTGAAAATGGAGCTGTGGACTTGTAGCTAAAATGCTCTGTAAAATGAAGTAAATTAGAAGTATCTTTTTACTGCAGCCACTCAGGTTCATAATTTAGGGCTATTTATGAAATTGGATTACATAAACATTCCATTTTTAGCATCTCTGCATATGCTTTTACGTTAGCAGTATTTTTGGCTTATTAAAATACGATAAGAAAGTATCTTAGGCAATTATTAAATACAATTAATGCATTTTAAACAAAAATATATATATATATTTATTCCTTTGAAAAAAAATAAGATATTAATTACATAGTCATAGGTGCAAAGTGCTTTAAATAGATGTGCTAATTAACTCGAAATGTGAAATTGGTGTAGAGCTCATGTTACATGCAACGGCTGATTAAAAACATAGTCACTAACCATCATTTTTTATCTTTTTTTATTAACTGAAAAGCTGATATTAAATAGTAATAAATATATAGTAAAATAGAAATAAAAAAAAAAAATAAAGGTCTTATATAAAACCATAAATAAAATAGATTAAATTTAACCCTTCATGTTTTATTTTAGGTTATTAGGTTTATTTATTTATATAAAATAAGTGTTAAACAAATGTTGAACTAACCATATACATAGTATGCATGCATTTATTAGATATGAAAGTCTATCCTTCACATGTATAAATGGTCATTGTGCTCTATTGTTTCTGAATTGCTGTTGTCCTTCTTTCCTTTCTTCTCCCTCTCTATGGGTGGATTTCATTACTTTCACTTCTGCCTCCAGGCCACACCAGCACCACAACAAAGAGTTTCTCCTGTTTCCTCAGTGATGGTGTGATGGAGTGGGTAAATGGTGGAGTGGATCGTTCAGAGATTCTGCTTACAAAGTGCTAACTCATAGCTAATCACAATTTGTTTATATGTTTTGAGCCAGAATCCAATCACAATATAGAGCTAAGCAGACCTGAATTAACATCTTGTAACTACCATTACTACTACTACTACTACTACTACTACTACTACTACTAATAATAATAATAATGATAAAAATAATATTGCTTCTATTAATACTGCTAATACTGCTTCTACTTATATGTGACCTAATTTTGCTAATATTACTGCTACTACTACTACTTCTACTACTACTTCTTCTTCTTTCGGCTTCTCCCATTAGGGGTCGCCACAGCGGATCATCTGTCTCCATACCCACCTGTCCTATGCATCTGCCACTTTCAAACAAACTACCTGCATGTCTTCCCTCACCACATCCATAAACATTCTCCTACCGATAAATCCAATGTCCCTCCTCTGCACATGTTCAAACCTCTAAATCTCGCCTCCCTCACCTTGTCTCCAAAACGTCCTACATGCGCTGTCCCTCTAATAAACTTATTTCTAATCCTGTCCATCCTCGTCACTCCCAACGAAAACCCAAACATCTCCAGCTCTGCTACCTCTAGCTCCACCTCCTGTCTTTTAGTCAATGCCACTGTCTCTAAACCATACAACATAGCAGGTCTCACCACAGTCCTGTAAACTCGCCCTTTCACTCTTGCAGATACCCTTCTATCACAAATCACTCCTGACTCTCTTCTTCACCAAATGAACCCTTTTTTCACTTTTCAATTTTGACCCCAGGTACCTAAACTCCTCCACATTCTCCACGCAACCATACCACTCCATTGCCCTCCCTCTCATTCACACACATGTACTCTGTTTTACTCCTACTGACTTTCATTCCCCTTCTCTCCAGTCCATACCTCCACCTCTCCAGGCTCTTCTCAACCTGCTCCCTACTCTCACCACAAATTACAATATCATCTGCAAACATCATAGTCCATGTCTGACCTCATCCGTCAACCTGTCCATCACCACTGCAAACAGGAAAGGCTTTAGAACCGATCCTTGATGCAGTCCAACCTCCACCTTCCTACTGCACACTTCACTGCTGTCACACTGTCCTCATAAATGTCCTGCACCACCCTCACATACTTCTCTGACACACCTGACTTCCTCATACAATACCACAACTCCCCCTTGGCACCCTGTTGTTCACTTTCTCTAAAACCACAAACACACAATGCAACTCCATCTCTATACTTCTCAATCAACATTCCCAAAGCAAATAATGCATCTGTGGTGCTCGTCCTTGGCATGCAACCATACTGTTGCTCACAGATGGTCATCTCTTCTCTTAGACTGGCTTTCACTACTCTTTCCCATAACTTCATGGTGTGACTGATAAACTTTATTCCCCTGTAGTTACTCCCTTATTCTCAATGATAAGTACTAGCACACTCCTGCTCCATTCCTCAGGCATCCTCTTACCTTTCAAAATCTATGTTAAACAATTTCGTTCAAAACTCCACTGCCATCTCTCCTAAACATCTCCACGCTTCTACTGGTATATCATCTGGTCCAACCGACTTTCCACTCTTCATCCTCTTAATTGCTGCTCTCACTTCCTCCTTACTAATCCTCTCCACTTCCTGCTTCACCATCTCCACACCATCCAACCTTCTCTCTCTCTCATTTTCCTCGTTCATCAGCTGCTCAAAATACTCCCATTCCACTTGGTCTCCTGAACACACAACAAATCTACCTTTCTCCTCTCCATAATATCATCTACCTTTCTCCCTTTACCAGTCATCTGACCCAAATTTAAAGTGCCCAACTTTATCCGCATATTTGCTTTGGAACATGTTTTACACTCGATGCCCTTCCTAACGCAACCCTCCCCATTTATCCGGGCTTGGGACCGGCACTAAGAGTGTACTGGCTTGTGCAACCCTAATAGCTGGGTTTGCAACCCTAATGGATGGGTTCTACTACTACTACTAATAAAAATGATAAAAATAATATTGCTTCTATTACTACTACTACTACTATTACCAGGGGCAATTCTAGGTTTTTTTTAACGCCTTTGTGTGACCACGCTCTGAACCACATGTGTAATCAGTCCAACGTAAAAGCAAATGCTTTTAAACTTTTTGGTCGTGACAACACCCGCCGGTGAAGTCGGTGGAGACGGCACTAGCTTTGAAAGTGAAGGAAGCGCTCGCAGCGATGCAGGGAGTGTGGCACCGAGATGCAGCATTATATTCCCTTGGGGAACCAGGGTTACATACGCAACCCAAAGGCGTTCCCCTTCGGGAACTCCAGCTGCGTCAACAACGCTTTCACCGACTTTCTCCACATGGCCCTTCTGTGGATGTATGTGTCCAGTGCTCGCACCGGGCACATCCAGTTAAGCTTTTTCTGGTGGTCTAAAAAGGAGGACAATAGAATGCCTGGAGCACGACTGGACGTGAGACAGCCGTGGGGACCTAGGAGACATACCCCAGTCTGGGGTAAAGGAAGGCACTGGCACTGGGGTGAACTCCAGACAGGAGGGGCTCATAGTAAAGGCGTAAAAACCCCCAACTCTCTTAAGAGCCGAGATGGCAAGTAGAAAAACAGTCTTGACTGTTAAAAATCTCAAAGACACTTTAAACAGTGGCTCGAAGAAAGGCTTAGACAGATTAGACAGGAGGCTTAGATAGCCTCCAAGACTACGTTCAGGTCCCATGAAGGGGTCGCACCTGAGGCTGAGACCATTGGAGAATGGTCTTTACGACCTTAGCCGAAAGACCAGTGGGTAAGAGCTGTGCCAACTCCGCAGCTTGGGGCAGGGGTGAATCAATGGTCGTCTGCTCCCTGGTTCAACCGCCATGGGATGTATATTGCCCTTCGTAAAAGCAGCATCAACTGGGCCCTGGTGGTTGATGTAAGAGACCACCAATGTGTTGTTTATATGGATCAGCACATGATGGCCCCTTTATGTCTGAGAGGAAATGCTTCAAAGCTAGAAGCACGGCCTGTTCCTGCAGGCAACTGGAGTGCCACAAGAGATGGGGCCCTCCCCACAGACGTTGGTGGTGGGGCAGCCACTCATTATCAACCTAATCTGTGAGGGAGGCATCTGTCATTAACGTTAAACAATGACAAGGAGCCCCCAGAACAAGGCCCTGTAACAGGAACCCAGGTTCTCTCTGCCCTGTGTGGAGTGGGATGCCTTTGGTCCTGAGCCACCACTGTAGGGGTCACCTGTATAGAATGCCTAGTGGCACCACATTGAATGCAGCTGCAATCAGACCCAGCAATCTTTGGAACTTCTTTACAGTAAGTGACTGACCTTCTTTCATTTGCTTGACTGCCGTGAGGATAGACTTGAGCAGAACACAACTGTGCCCGCTTAGTGGTCGAATCTCACACCACGCCTAAATAGGTTGCTGCAAATCCAGGTTTATTCGGAAAGATAAGGGTCCATGGAACAACATGCCGTAAAGCATTTTTGCTCCAACCAACAATAGTGTTGTAATTTAGATGGTTATTCTTTTGTTTACGTCAAAGTGTTTGGTGTATTGTTTGGATATGTTTCAGATTAACTTTCGCATAAAAAACACCATTTTAGTGGTAAAAAAACAAATATGGCTGGTAGAATATAGTGTTACAAAACAAATGAGCCACACACTAAAAAAATAAAAAATAATACAGTAAAAGAGGTGGAATCTCGAGCTTCAGTCTACACTCTATAGGCAGGTGTTGTGACGTTCTGTTATGAACCACCTATCATTTCAAACCTTTTATTTCCAGCCAGTAGCATTGTGGAAACAAAATCATTGATGGAAAATGTAGCCAATGAGTGCAGGATTGTAATGATATATGGGAGGATTTTATTTCCCATGTGGGTGAGTTCTTAGTTTTATTACTCAACTCTTAGTGGTAAAATAGAGGAGCACGTGCACTGTGACAAACCAGGAAGTGGATGCAGCTCTCGGTTCTGCACAAACAGCTGTTTCAAGCTTGTGCTAACTGGACTTTGTTTAAAAAAAAAAAAAAGAAAACAGAGAAAAAAAATTTACAGTCAAATAAGTTGTTTTATTAGAGATTTGCACAAAGCAGGAATAAGGAAAATATTTTTGGGGCGGAGTAACAACAGCAACTTGGAGATCTGCATGGGGATGGAAAATGATATAATGTTATAGGTTTTATTGCCTGTTTGTTTTTATAAGAGAAATGCTTGAAAAGTGTGTGTGTGTGTGTGTGTGTGTGTGTGTGTGTGTGTGTGTGTGTGTGTGTGTATTGTTGGGATTGGAATGGCCGGACATCAATAGCAATGGCCATGACTGTAAAACAATAGCTTGTCTGGCTATCTGGCCATCAATATGAATGTCAAATCAATATCAATAGCCAAACATGTATAACAATAGCCTTTAATGGTCAGCCATTCATTTATATGCAGACTGTATGAATAGAGTATGAATGGCCACCTGAGTTTAGCAGGTGGATCTCAAACAGGGGGACTGGAAGAAAATGATCAGACATAGTCTTAGAAAAATGTTTGTAGGCATCTAATTTGTCATGAATATCTTTCCTAAAATTTGAAATATAAACCCATGAGACATGTGACTTTTTACCCAGTACTTTTCTGGATTGCTCCAGGACTGATTCTAAGAAGATTTATATTTAAGGAACGCCATCATATATAACTTATCTTTTTGACCAATATCAACTTCGAATAACGGACAGTAAAGCTCAAAGTGTCTTCTTTTCAAAAAAATGTTATATTATACAAACTACAGTATATAAAATATATTTTAACCAAATATATTTTAAATTGTGTATGTAGCCCGCTCTTATCAGGAACTGTTAACATTTAAATTTAGGTATGGCATTTGCATCCTAAAAGCTGTGGTGAAGGCAGGTTAATGAGCGGTTCAGCTGATGCAGATCCAAAATGCGACGCAGCCCCCATCCTTCTTAGGTTGTAGAACCCGGACTCTCTACTAGGGGAGGGACCAGAGGGGAGTGGTTGCTCAGTGGTTAAGGTGCTGGGTTACTGATCGAAAGGGCAGGGGTTCAAGCCCCGGTATCGCCAAGCCCTCAACCCTCTGTGCTCCAGGGGCGCCATATCATGCTCTGACCCCAGCTTTTAAGCAAGCTAAGATATGCGAAGAACAAATTTCACTGTGCTATAACGTTTACAGTATGTGACTATTCTATTCTATTATATTCTCTATGGCCTGCTTCCTCAAGAGAGTTTCTACTTCTTGTTCCATAACCAGAGCCTGCTCGGGCCCCAACAGAGTGGGGCACACACCATTAAATTGAGGTGGACGAGACCCAAACTGAATCATGTAGCCTCTTTCTACAATGTGCAGGACCCATTGAGACTCTTAAGGGGATCAATCTTTCAATACTGACCTCTGGTGTGTTTGGAGCAGCTTAAGCAATGCTCTGAAGCTGTCCTAGGGAGCCTCCGGGGAGGCAGCAAGCCCCCTGAATCCGCTACGTTTCCGGGTGGAAGCTGAGGGAGGCATTCGCTGGAGACCACTGTGCCCTAAAGCACAGTGGCAGGGTTAACAGGCATACTCTGATCAGTCTGCGCTGTTAGAGGGGCACACATGCCTTTAGATACACCCCTGACTACTACCACTAATACTCCTAATACTGATACTATTATAATTTCCTTCTGCTGCTACAGCCCGGTCTCACGGCATTTTGTGATGTAGTCGAACTTTCTATGTAATATATTTCAATAGAAATTATTTTTCTTAATTAAGTTTTCTTTCTGTCACTGGATACCACAGGTGCTGTATTGTTTTTTTTTTTTCGTTTGTTATTGATTTTTTAATCTTCAAGCACTATTACTCAACATTTAAGCAGGAGATTTTATCCTTGTTTTTATTACTTTATATCCGGTAAGCTACTTGCTATTATAAACCATAGTCAGTGGTTCCTTCCAGACAAAATACAGTCAATATATTCTCCTGGTTAATAAAGGAGACTGCGTTAATTAAAGACACACACATTTATTACAGTATAAAACCAGAAAAAAATATTACTTTAAGCATTTTTGTCAGCATTACTCATGATCCTCTGCCTCCACCGCACTTATATCTGCACTATTTGCACGATTGCTAATTGTTTTTGCAGTTCTGGTAGAGGCCAAACTATATTTAGTTTAATAGAATAGAACAATAAAGTTCTAGGTGGAGCAATGAAGGCAGAGCAAAAACAGAAAACCAAAAGACAGCCCAGTGTCCAAACCAGTAACTTGGGAGGCATACAGAATAGGGATCAAGAACAGAAACAGAGTCAAGAACAGAAACGAGCACAGGCAGAATGGGGAAAATTATCTAAGGGACATGAAAAGTCAGTGAAATAATCTGTCTCCAAAATAATCTCTTTGTTGTCCTTAAATACCAGGTGGCGCTGAAAAAAACAGCAAGATGGCTGTGAAACCAGAAGATCCTGACAATGTTATTTAAAACTTGTTTTGACAGGAACAAATATTCAGTATAAGGCACAATTCTAATAAAATACTAAATGAAGCAGTCTCTCATTGACTGAAGTCCAGGACGAGTTAATCGAAGAATCCTAATAACTTCTAATATTGTATTTAAAGTGACAGGAGCTTATTGCAGTTACACAATATTGCGATACTGTGATACAACTTAATTTCCCACTAACAGCTGTTCATCTTGTTCTTTTAGTTTTATCTGCATTGTTTCAAGCTCATGTGTGTAATCAGATCAACAGGAAATGAGCAGCAATTTTTCTTTCAGATTTGGTGTTGGTTTTTCAATACACAATTGCTTAATGCATGATTTAAAGACATGGCTTTTGTTCATTAAAAGATTTGAGGCCCAAGTCACTGAAAGTTTCAGGAGCAATAACATGTGACAAAATCTGAGGCAGGAAAAGATGGGAAGCTTCTGGGTGGCAAAATTAAGTTCCTATTATAAGCACCATGATGAATGTGCATAAATATATTATTGATGTGCTAAATGAATTTGGACATTTGGGAGAAATTCATTGCTGCATGCTTTATGTACAATAATATTATGTTTAATTATATTAAAATTAATTAATTAATTATGACAAAAAGTAATAAAAGCAAGAACAGCATAAAAAATTCGTTTTCTACAATTTAATTATATTTCTTTTATCATTGTTGTATGACAATCTCTCTCTCTCTCTCTCTCTCTCTCTCTCTCTCTCTCTATATATATATATATATATATATATATATATATATATATATATATATATGAACAACAAAAAAAGACAGAAAAAGTATGAGGAAAAACACATTATTATCTTTTTAAAGAAAACAGGTCGTGCATATCGATCTGGTGAAGCTTCATTAGCTAGAAACTGACACGTCAGATTGATGTCTCTCTAAACTCAGCCTGTGCTCAACGCTACCAAGGGAATCTTGCTATCGACTGCTGGCTGTTTGTGTAGCGAGGCCTCGGGAGAGTTTTTGTTGCGTTTAATGGCCTCCATCAATTCAGCTTCCCTTTGATTCCTTTAATTATTGTTTTACCGTTTCAGGCCCGACACGGGAATTGCTTCCACAGCGCAGCTCCAGTTTTTCAGGACTTTGCTTAGCTTTCTTATATGAAGCCTGAAAAGCTTGAACGAATAAAAATAAATTAATAAAATATCTCACAGATACAAGGAAACTCTAGTGATCAAGTTAGCGTACAGATTTAATGCTAGAGTCATAACAATTAAATTAATGCTAGTTTAGCTAGCACGCACTTGACAATAGTCTTGACAAAAAAGAAAAATGATTTAAGTTAGCTTCACTCTACCAAGTGAGCTATCAAGCTAGCTACATTCTTATAAACACCTCTGTGTCCAGATTATGAGATAGAGTGGTGATTATAAAAGGGAAGTTTGGTTAGCTAGCATGTTTCTAAGTAACTAGCAAGCAAAAAGAGTGAAGTAAATTTCATATAAAATAATAACTAAATAAAAATAGCTAGCTAGTGTTATGAAATCACCTAATTGTTCAGATTGGCTAACTATTAAGTGTATGATTCTTGACATGGAGGACCTAGCAAAATATGATTGTAGTAACATGACATACAAAACTAGCTAGCATCCTAAAAACACCACAGCATTCAACTTTCAAGTTAACAGTTTAAAGTTAAAGTAATAATTACTATGATACTAGGTTAGTTAGCAATTGGTCATTATGAACAAAACAAATTTGATCAAAATATTGTGTATTGCTATAAAGCTAATAATTACTTTTTGCTCGTTCCTGTTATACATGACTACTGCATGTAGCTTGCTAGCAGATTTGGTTTGTTACGTAGATCACAATTTTGTTAAATTATCCATGTCAATTAAGTGATCAGTTTGTTTATTTTCCATAGCTTAACATTAACAAGCATTTTCAAGGTATTTAGTGTAAAACTGATTAATTAGCTACAATAACGTAATGTTTATTATCTGATAAGCTAATGCTTGTTGAGACGGTTAGCTGAGATAACTATTTGTCATCTGTACTGTGCAAATCAAATTAGTTTATTGCTACAGTAAGCACCTTTGCTTCTTCTTACATCCAACTACAGGGCTATCTCTAAGTGAGGAATTAAGAATTAGCCTAAAGCTGCATGCTAGAAGATGAAAAAGAAAGTAGATGTCAGTCACATAGAGCACGGTGCAGCTGAGCCATGCATCAATACATTGAAAATGTCGTTTGTATCAGCAGTTGTTTCTGTAATGAACATCTCAGCCAGATCTTTGCGATTGATTTAGCACCATTAGCTTATTGACGTGACTAATGCTGAGTCCGGAGTTTTCCATGGATGAAAGGGTGAACAGGGTTTAGCATCCATTCCGTGCTGTGCATGAAAATGTTCGCTAATACAAACATCTCCAAAATCCTTGACAGAGATATGAGTTTATGGTTAAAAGTTTTTTTTTTATTTACTACACTAATACACTAATCCAATACATTATAGATCAGAGTTAAATATTTAAGCTTTTAGTGTACCTCACTGTTAAGTTAGCACATCTTATGTTGGTGTGTGCTTATCTGTTGTACACTGGCTAGCTTAGCTCCATACTAGCTTCATAAAAGCCTGCATTCTTAGTGAACACAGGTAGTCCCCAACTTATGATGGAGATGTGCTTTGATGTCTTGTCTTGGACCTGTCACATCAACACCCTGGTGAAGAAGGCCCGACAGCGTTTGTGTGCTAACAGACTTTCTACACCTGCAACATTGGGAGCGTCCTGACAGGTAGCATCACTTCCTGGTTCAGGAACAGCACCATGCAGAACAGGCGAGCCCTCCAGAGGGTGGTGTGGTCAGCTGAATGTACCATCCGCACTGAGCTCCCTTTACTACAGGACATCTACAGCAAGTGCTGCTGGACCAGGGCCAGGAAGATTGTGAAGGACCTCAGCCATCCCAACAATGGACTTTTTTCTGTTATGTTCAGGAAGTGTTTTCGCTCCTTGAAAGCAAACACAAAGAGAATGAGGAGGAGCTTCTTCCCGCAGGCCATTCAGAGTTTAAACCAGGAAACACCCAGCAACTGGCACCTGGACTTCTCTCTCCGACTCACTTCCTTCGCTGCACAACTATTATTTACAATTACTTACTATTATTTGCGTTACTTGCACTAGTTGAAAAACTTTGGACTCTGGACCTAGCCACTCTAACTCTGTACTGGACTAGCACAGCATCACTTTATACCATTTTACATTTTTATACCAGCACATGGACACTTTAATGACAATTACAATCAAACTGGGTCACTTTAATCTATACTTCTGTCAATATCTGTCGACTTTGACACTCATGACCTTGATAGTTCGCGACTTTTCATTTGGAAAAGAGTAAAATTGGATAGTTCGCAAGAAGCCGCGAGTGGCTCGAAAGTTCGGGGTAACATTTCAAAACAGAGATTGTACTAATAAATTACACTGTTGACAATGTACACTATATTATTGTATTATAATTAACTTAATATATATCATATTTTTATACTTTATAGTCAGATAATATTTGAATATACTTTTTTATTTATTCTCAAGGTACTTTACTCTTTTTATTTTTTATCTTTATATTCTATTTCTTTTAAATGTTTACAACTTGGACAGTCGAAAAAAAGCATTTCACTATATGTCATACTCAAATATAAAAATTTAAATAAAAAATTAAATTTTAATTTGATTTTGATGGAGCTGGAGATCTGTAAATTAAAAAAATATGGCATATTATGATATGGTCTAGCCTAACCAGGACTCTTTAAGAATGGTGACCAGTATGGGGTAGTATACTGTGATCCAGTGTTTAGCTACATCAACTGATTGTTATTTAGCCTGTTTACTTCAATGCTAATTAGCAGATCTCTCGTAGATGCTAATGTGCATACAGAGCCTGACAAAAGTGGAAACAAAAGGTAGTCTTAACAAAACAAAACCAAACCTAGACTTTTATGCTATATGCAAAAACTTGGCAATTTAACGGTATGAAAATTTATTTTGACCAAACAAATATATAAATGTACAGATGTTAAACTTTACTTTCATTCAGAAATTGTACCTTAGCATGAAAAACAGTGTTACACAGTGTTACTCTTAGCATCCAGACAGTTAGTTTACCCAAACATTCACCTGAAACACTTTCCTATGTCTCTTGTAAAAATTTGCCAGAGGGGTTCTTCACTAGTTGGATATTTCTTTCAGCCCAATCCAATTTATCTCAGAGCGGTTCAATATATTTAGGTGTGTCAAGCGGTCTGAAATTTGTTCCAAATAGCTACAGTCCAGACGGAATTGTGTGAAGTTGAAGTATGGAACTGTAGCCATTTTGGTTCAGGATTCCTTTCACTTAAAATAAGTCTTCAAACTTCCCTGCTCCAAAACAACCCCGAACCATTATGCTTCCATCTCCATGTTTGACTGTGGGTGTGACTAAGTCTGATATTTTCACATTCTCCATCTTATATAAGCTCATCTGTTAGAGACAAAAATGTAAAATTTGGATTCATCTGTACACAGAGCTACCTTCCACTCATTCACTGTCCAATGCTTGTGTGTTTTTGGTTGTTACTGAATTATTGCATATAGACAACAACAACAAAAAATAAACATGCCACAAAATGTCTCAAAACCAATAAAAGACTAGTTGTTTTTAAACTTTTGACAGACTCTATATATGATATAAAACACATCACTCTGTTAACTTTTAGAGCAGTTTGTGGGTTTGCATGTTTACAGTCATGCTAGTTTACGTATATAGCCTGATTTGTTTACTGTAATACAAGACATGTTAGCATGTTTTCTGTCATTGTCAGCATATTGTTTATACTGTATGCTAACCTTTTTTCACTAGGTTTCTTAGCTTGTTTCTTGTGTGTGTGGATTAATATGCTTGGTAGTAATGCTAGCCCATGTCTAGACCTGGTAGTAAAATCAAATTGCTGATCTACCAAATAAAAATCACAAGCAGATATTAAAGAAGTCAGACCCTTTGTTGATGCACCTAGCCCTCATCGCTCTGCTAATTAGACATGTGAACCAGAATCCGGGTGTTTTTTACACTGTTCTGGGTAACCGAACTCAATAGAATTTTCCAAATAGTTCGTTGATAGGCGCACACTTGCACACACACTGACAGTATTCATCAGCACCAGAGTGCTACATTAGCTTATCTACAACTCTGTGTAGCGAATGGAAATCTATGCACAAATCCCACAGAAGGCTGAAAAACATACAGCTAGTCAATGCTAACTGTTGCTGACACTCCATGTTTCACACAGATGTCATTTTAACTTTGCTCTTCCCATGCTAGCATTAGCAAATGTGCTACATAACCTGTGGGCATGTTTGAACAATGGCTTGTGAATGGATGGCAAAGCCAGATCAATTTAGCATTAGGGTGAGATGAGAGCTGCAGAAGAGGTATGTGTATTTTTAGTGTATATCCCCTTATTTTCCTAAAATGTATATTTCACTTCAATTAGCCAATGCTTTGTACTATAATCAGATGATTTATTTTGTTTACCTATTAACAAATAGCTAGCTGTTGATATTAAATAGTGATGCTTTTTTGAAACTTTTTTTTACAATTTATAGTGAATTAGGGGAAATGTATTATGTAACTTAGGTAACTAAAGTAAGATAAACAATGTGATTGCATAATGAAATCATCTTGTAAAATAAGGCTACGGAATGTTAGCTATAAAGTTTTCATTGTCTTATTTACAGAATGAAATCACTCACAAGTAGTTCAACATGTCTTTAATTGTAACATTGAGCATCACTTTTGAAAAGAATTTTAAACAGATTTTAAAACATTGAAAGATAAAAAAAAAAAAAAAAAAACAGAATTTACTTGGAGAACTTTGTTCACTCATTACAGTAGGTTGTGTACATTAACAATAAAAATAATATGGTGCTAGATATATTTTTCGTAGCAGATCAACAGCTCAGCAACTGAGCTGCTATTAGTTATAATAATAAATAACTTTTTAATAATGAATTAATCATGCGAGACACTTAACACAGCTTTCCATTAAGCTGGTTAATCTAAAGCCAGTTTTTGGTACCATGATGGTGTCCTTTTGATCGTATTGAATATAAGTCCCGGCTCCTTGCTGACTCAAATCAGGACATGCCCCCTGTGCCCAACCTGGACTGCTCTTTTTGAGGCACCACTCCGATTGCTTTCTCAAGCGCTAAATTTGTTTCGTTCCTCGTCTCGCCTCTTCAATCTCCGGCGCTTTAGGAGCTCCATCGCTTTAGAAGAAGAGCAAAAGGGGGGAAAAAGAGGAAAAAAGAGCAAAAGAAATCCGCTAAGGCGTTCTTAAAGCGACGCCTCCTGCTCTGCCGCGGCTGCCACCAAAATCCAATAGCAGCTTAATCTGATCATCTCACCTTTCATGCTGAGTCTCAAATGCCCCCCTTCCTCATCCGACTTCCCCCTCCTCCTCTATCCACCTCTTTTCCCACAATCCTCTTGTACCAGCTCCAGTCTGGTAGTGTGTGATAAGACACTAGAAATTTAGTCATCATGTTGTGGGGAAAAAAAGCTTCTCTGAGGAGGGATTATGATATTCGCTATAACCTTACATCAACCATGGAGAGGAGATACACAGGCCCCGCCCCTATTTTCCTTTCGTTATCCAGCTTCCTCTCAGTAAAAGGGAGCTTTATTATAAGATTAGTGAAATAACCAGGAGATTGTGCTGTACGATAAAATAAAGGCAATTAACTTTTTCTGTGCTAAAAATCAGTTTTACAATGCTGAACAAATGCAGAATTGTTATTAGGACACAGGTCCTTAAGAAGGAGGCATCCTTGAGACAAGATGGAAGACAAATAACATTGTTATTGACTAATTTATTATCATCAACAGATTGTTGTGGTATAATCAGAATCAAAGCTCTATAATATCCATTGTGTTTTCTTTTTTTTGTTGTTGTTTACCATTTTTATCATTTCCAGTCATCAGCCAAAGAAAATAGTATAAAATTGTAGAATTTCATATCTAATTATCGTGACATATCATTATAATGATATATCGTTATAGTCAGACAGTAATATCTACAACAACAATAAAAAAATATACAAGAAGGAAAATCTGATCATCTTATTCTCACATGAATGTAACATGACAGGACCTCTGGGTCAAATATACATTGAGAAAAAAAAGCTAATTTTATGTGTGCATGTGTGTGTGAGGCTTATCTCCTCCCTACAGATCATCATCATGACAATATGTTTAATTACACCGCGACGATTCAAACCCCGTTTTTCTCATGCCAGCAGTGTGATGATCTGCTGCTCTGATAGCACACACACACACACACACACACACACACACACACACACACACACACACACACACACACACTTTTACAAGTCCCAAAGAAATAGCTGTTACAATGTTCGCCATTGCATATTAGAATGAGTTAATATAAATCTGTGACCTATAACTGCACAAGTATATAGCAACCTGCTGACCAATAAGAATCCAGAATTCTGTATAAATCATAGAGAATGAATATTTTGTAAGAGTAAAAGTTAATCTCATTTCTTAATAAAAAACATAGAGCCAACATTTGACAGAGCAGACTCTTTCTGCTGAGGAGACTAAGGTCTTTTGGAGTGCGGGAGAGCTACTAACCTTTTTTGACTCTGTGGTGGCCTCAGCTATATTCTATGGTGTGGTCTGCTGGTGCAGCAGCAGGAAAAGACTGGACAAGCTGATCAGGAAAGGCCAGTTTAGTCCTGGGGATTCCCCTGGACACTGTACAGGAGGTGGGATAAAGGAGGATGGTAGCTAAACTATAATCATCGCTGGAGAACGACTCTCACCCCCTGTATGAAACAGTTACAGACTGTTACATCCTAAGGAGTGATACAGAAGGTCTTTTCTTTTGCACATGTCTTTTTCTGTGCTGCTTTAACTGAAAAATTTCCCCACAGTGGGATGAATAATGTTATATGTTTCTTTTATCTTTCTTTTAAATATTTGTTTGAAAACATGTTTTGGAGCATACTGTTTGGTGAGCTAAACTTCAGACTAGCTACCTATCATGAAAATACTTAACATCACATTTCTGGTGACTGTCCACAATTCTCAATGACTTTGTTTAAGAATCTGTATTGTGAGCCAATTGAAAGAAAGTGGGAGAGGCTTTGGCATAGCAATTTTTCTAGACCAAACTTTAACACAATTTTTTTAGCTGACTCATACACTAACATTCAGTAACACTATGCTAATGTCTTTTTGTTACTGTCATTTGTGCTCATCCTATCATATTATCAAGTTTGATCATCGTTCTCCAGATCATGTGCTACTTCTTTGAGCTGTATTTAGTATTTATAAAATATTGAGCATGAGCATATTCTCTCTCACTTTCACTCTTTCTTTTGTTGTTGTTGCTAGAAGTTTCATATAGATTGGACTGGATTAAAATAAAACCCAAACGTCCAGTTCTGCAGGAAGGAAGTGTCAAGTCGCAACTGTCCGCATTAATGTTTGATGAAGAAACCCGAGCAATGTGAAAACCCCATTGGACTGACTCATTTCTGACTCTCTGTCACATTGTGGAGTGCTGAAAATCTCCCACTTTTCATTAAGAGGGCAAAATCACTCACAAAAGGACCTGAACACCCGAAATGGGCCGTGTCTCAAATTAGAGATTAAAGGCCACTGACAACGACAGGTTTGTGACAATTCTTATTTGTGAGAAAAAAAATCCCCATTTATTTTTGGTCTAATTACAAACAAATAAGAACAAACTAGCTGTCAAGAAAAGTCATGTTTATTTCTTCCTCACTACTCATTAGCTATCTGGTAGCTAGCTAATGGGACAGGATATGTAAGGAAACAATTTGTCTTTGAGCAAACTATTGGGTAGCATTAAACAATTTTTATTTAGCATTGGGAGCTTAAAACAGATTCAACAGGGCACTGTCTTTATGTAAATAGACAAATGTGGTGATAAGTAGTTAGAAGAATAAAAAATGAAAATGCAAACAGGTAAAAAAAAAAAGATATAAAAGATTGTAAGTGGTAAGAATAAGGAGAGGCAGAATTTAGGGGAAGAAAGGAAAAAAAAAAAAGCATAAGTAAACACTGTATACAAACCTAATTCTAAAATGTTGAATGCAATGATTTGCAAAATATGTTTTATTCACTATAGAACATAGAAAAGATATCTTAGATAAAGTGCTTAAACTGAGGAACTATACCATTAAAGTCTTTTTAATACGGTAGTTTTGAAAGTGATGATTGCAACAGGTTTTAGAAAACAGTAAATGATACTGAAAAAACAGCTGGGGATCAGTTTGCAAATAATTTTATTATATATATATATATATATATATATATATATATATATATATATATATATATATATATATATATATATAAATGTTATAGTATCTTAGATGACTCACAGAATAAAGAACAGTGGTTCACAAGCCTGCAAAAAACTGTCTACAAATTGTGGAACAATTTCAGAATAATGTTCCTTAACATAAAATTGAGAAAACTTTAAATATCTCATAATTTACAGTAAATTATATTATCAAGATTTTCAGAGAATTTGGAAAAATCTCTGTGCACACAGGACAAGGGTGAAAATTAATAGTGGATGCTCGTAATTTTTGGGCCCTCAAAAATTGAGCATTAAAGACAGACAATACATTCTCTAATAAAAATCATTACATATGCTCAGAAACACTTCCAGAGATCATTGTCTGTAAACAACAGACCTGTCCTGCTGTTTGAGAAAGTGGATTTAAAAGTCTGATACCAAATGGAGCTTTTTCCAAGTGCACACTTCATCCCAATCTCACTACACACTGCCAGACTCTCTCTTTCTCTTCCTCTCTCTGTGGGGATACAGAGCAGAGATATACCCCCTGCCGCACTATTCACACGTGCATGTACACACACACACACACACACACACACACACACACACACACACACACACACACACACACACACACACACACACAAACACATTCCATACTGTTTGTTTACTTTCCACTTCAAATGTCATTGTCAAAAAAAGAAATATTTGAGTAACACACACAGACACACAAGCACACACACACACACACACACACACACACACACACACACACACGCATATACAAACTACAGACCAGTATAAAAGGAAATTATCCTGGAAGTGACAAACTATAAAAACTTAGTATATATAAAAATGTTTGTGTGTGTGTGCATCATACTAGGGCACTGAAAGTGAAAAAGAGAAGGGAAGGAGGGAACAAATAAAGAAAATAACAGATAAATAAACAGATAGGAAGAAAAATAGAAAGAAAGAGAATGACTGTTTCACCTGAACTGAAAAACAAAAGAATTTTTCCTTGGGTGAGTGGGACAAAGAAGAAGAAAGAAAGAAAAAATAAAGTTAGCTTGAGTTTGACAGACATGAAGAAAACATAAAGAAAGAAAGAGAGATAGAGAGAGAGAGAGAAAGAGAGAGAGAGAGAGAGAGAGAGAGAGAACCAGGTCCATCATGTCCAACAAGGTGTCCTTTTTGAGATTTGGAGCTCGGGAAACGATCACAAGGAAGTTTATCAGCTTTGCTACGGATGAGAGGAGAAGGAGAAGAGGATGAGGAAGAGGAAGACGAGGGAGGAAGAAAAGGGGAAAGAATGAAAAGAGTCCATTCCCGTTTATCCCGGCTCCCGGCTCGCCTTCAAAGGCCACAAATAAATTACAGTGAGCGTTTGATACAAATTGATTCCCTCGACTTGGAATAACAATGAGACTCTGTGTGTGTGTGTGTGTGTGTGTGTGTGTGTGTGTGTGTGTGTGTGTGTGTGTGTGTGTGTGTGTGTGTGTGTGTGTGTGTGTGAGAGAGAGAGAGTGAGAGTGTGCTTGTGTGTGTGTGTGTGTGCTTGTGCGTGTGTGTTAATCATGGCGGACTTGGCTTGGCTTTGTGGGCCGTCTCGATAAGAGAAATCACATCACACCTGATCTCTGTCTGACAAACAAGTCAACTTAGTGGGCTACTTTTATTTATTTATTTTTTTTGTAGTTGTCTGTCTGTGTGCTGAAATAGAGGAGGTGGAGACTATGTGTATGTGTATGGGTGGGGTTGGTGGTGGGGGGTTGAAGGAGTATCTGGCGTTGATCTTATCAGGAGAAATGAGATATTGGCAGTGAAGTGAAGTGCTCTCTCTCTCTCTCTCTCTCTCTCTCTCTCTCTCTCTCTTTCTCTCTCTCTCTCACCTAGCTGAGCGGGTTAATAGGGTTGGGAGGCTAATTGGATTTGCCAAGGGATTGATAAACAGTGGCAAAAGAAACACACACACACACACACACACACACACACACACACACACACACAACTTTGTGTATCTTCAGCGTGGCCGTGAAACAGGACTTAGTCGCGATTTTTAATCAAATACCATTTAACCTTTGTGACCTTCAGACAACCCCTAGGATTAAAGTGAGCAAACGAGAGCGAGAGTGACTGAGTGTGTGTGGTCAGGTGATTAGTATCAACAACATCCCTGTTTATGAAAACAGTTCAAAGGGAGACAAAAAGTGCTGTGCTTTGAAAGAAAGAAAGTAAGAAAGAAAGAAAGAAAAAGAAAGAAAGAAAGAAAGAAAGAAAGAAAGAAAGAAAGAAAGAAAGAAAGAGTGAGCGGAGGAGGAAAGAAAGAAAAAATGAACAGTGAGAAATCTAAAGGAAAAAGGCAACCGCATAAAGGGAACTGAGCAAGGAAGAGGAAAACTACGAATAATACATAACAAGAAGTCAAACAAAAGGATATAGAAAGAATTAAATAGATAAAAGTGAAAAAAGAAAGATAGAAACCAACAAACAAAGTGAAGAAGGGAGTCATTTTAAATAATAAATGAAATAAAAGATAAAAAAAAAGAATAAAAGAAAAACTTGGAGAAAATAGGAGAATAAAATAGGTAAGCTACAGAATGTATAAAAATGCATATGATGAATAGATAAAATGTTTCATCAATTGATATAATATCAAACTCATCAGCAAATTCATATATATGGATATAACATGCTGTCATGCTGACAAATGTATGAAAAATGTATGTGGTATATGAGGAATAATGTGTATGTGCTGTTATTGGAAGACTGGGTTGGTTACAGTAACTCAGCTTCATATCACACACACACAGACACGTGCACTCACTGTATACTATGGAATAATATTTATTGTATATTATACCGAATAAAATTATGGAAGAATATTCCAGACAATATTTAAAAGGAATTGTAAATTGTATTTGCAATTGCGTTTTTCATATGAGGACGCATACATTATGAAATAATCCAAACGCAATTGCAAATCTTGCATTACCATTTGCATTTGATTGACCCTTCGCAAAGAGCTTGATCGACAGGCATTCCTGTCATGGCGGCATGGCTTGTCGGACATAGCAACAGTAACTAAGGAGGGTGGGTCTTTGTGAATGGTCATTTTATATATTATTATACATTTATGAAAACTGTATTTACCATAATCCATGTAGAGTATTAACTGTCATTAACTTGCTGCGTGAGCACCATAATGTCCTCCACAATTTTACTGACAATCTCCAATGTTCAAATCATTCCGCAAAAGTACTGGCATTTGCCCTGTTGACCATTGACTGTGAGTGACGTCACTTCCCAATACAAACACGCCCAATAATATAGTCCCACCCCTGACACTTGATTGACGGCTTTCAGCGCATGGCATCAGAAATGCAAATTCAAACAATAAAAGGCTTTGGAAATTGAAATGCAAAAAGAAATTTCAATTCCATTTTAGTTTTTGCAGGCTACATACGCCTGCCTGCGACACAGAGAAAGTGAAAAAACAAACGTGCTAATTAATATGTCTGTTTAAATATGACATGGTCATAACTCGTAAAACACTGGAAATACAGTTGCAAATATACTTTGCTTTTCCATTTGAAATTTGCCAGTTACTGTGCTTTTGCCAAAGCAATAACGCAAACGGTATTGCAAGATTTGCAATTGCGATTATGTCACAATTTATGCATCCACATATGGAAAACGCAATTGCAAAAACAATTTGCATTTCCTCTTGAATATTGTATGGGATAATCTTCCGCATGAAATAAAGAATGTATCAAAAAGGAAAACTAATGCACACATACACATGCAGCTGACACACATACAGAGCACACATACAGCTCACACACAAACACACTGAACATACACAGCTCACGCACATACACAATCCAACATTGCCAAAACACAGACAAAATGTACATGTACAAGCCCACACACTCACCCACACCTTCACACATACAAACACTCTATACAGAATTAAAGAAGCAGATGTGTGTGTGTGTGTGTGTGTGTGTGTGTGTGTGTGTGTGTGTGTGTGTGTGTGTGTGTGTGTGTGTTTGTTTATAATCAGGGTTCAGAACAATGAAAATCAGCACAAATCAGCTTGAACACGCCAAGTTATGTAAAGTCCGTTTACTCAGAAGTGTCCCCTGTCACGCACTTCACCCAGCTGGCCCTGGGGAAGGGAGGGATGGGGGTGGTAAGGGGTTTATGGGGGACGTAAAAGAAGGAAAAGGCAGACCGTAATCTAATAAACAACGGAAAGCCAGATATAATCAGTGAAATATAAAGTTGAGGGGGAGAACGTGAATCATCAATAATGTTAAAG
Organism: Silurus meridionalis; assembly: GCF_014805685.1. Taxonomy (NCBI): domain Eukaryota; kingdom Metazoa; phylum Chordata; class Actinopteri; order Siluriformes; family Siluridae; genus Silurus; species Silurus meridionalis. Next base: position 14,441,118 of record NC_060887.1, read on the forward strand.
TTAAATAAAGTTTAACCTCACTCTCTTTACCTGTCCCCCCTCTTTTTCTCTGCCCTCTCTGTCTTTCTCTTTCTCTGCCTGTCTCTCTGCCCTCTGTTTGTCTGTCTGTCTGTCTGTCTGTCTGTCTGTCTGTCTCTCTCTCTCTCTCTCTCTCTCTCTCTCTCTCTCTCTTTCATATTCTCTACCATTTTCTCTCCTCTCTGTCCTCTCTCTGCCCTCTCTGTCTTTCTCTTTCTCTGCCTGTCTCTCTGCCTCTCTCTCTCTCTCTCTCTCTCTCTCTCTCTCTCTCTCTTTCTCTCTCTCTGTCTGCCCCCTCATTTTCTCCATGCTCTGTGTCTTGTATGCTTATCTAAAACACATCAAATGCATGTCATCCCTCTGACTTGGCCCCTAGGAAGTGCACACTTTCTCCTTAGCACAGATATGTAGATGTGAAGAAAGGATGCCTGTGAGTCATGAAAAGCTGAAGGAGATTAGTAAAATTGAATCATTTGAGAAAAGAAAAGCCGGGGGTTTGAATGTTAGAGGATCTGCTAGCTCTGGGCTGGGGGAATGTCTTTAACACATGTTTACACACCGGTAAAGAAAAATAGAGGAAGAGAAGAGGCACAGCCTGGGTTTTCTGGAATAAAATAATAATAATAATAATAATAATAATAATAATAATAATAATAATAATAATAATAATAATTCAGTGAGGATGTGTAACTTTACCTTTTCTGTAGTTTTTCTCCGTAAACCTTTTGTATCCCGTTTCCCTCCCTGGTGATTTAGTAACACTAATACACCAACTAGGCATAACTTTATGGCCACCTGTATAATATTGTGTTGGTCCCCCTTTTGCTACCAAAACAGTCCTGACCGCATTGAGCATTAACAGCATTAACTTCTTCACCAATTTGAGCTACTGTAGCATGTCTGTTGGATTGGACCAAATGAGCCCACGTGCAGCAATGAGCCTTGGCCACCAATGACCCTGTCATTGGTTCACCACTGTTCCATCCTTGGACCAGTTTTGATAGATACTGACCACTGCAAACTGGGAACACCCCAAAGCTGCAGCTTTGGAGATGCTCTAAACCAGTCGTCTAGCATCACAATTTGGCCCTTGTAAATCTTGCTCTTATTCTTGCCAATTTTTCCTGCTTCTAACACATATTTCAAGGACAAAATGTTCACTTGCTGCCTAATATATCCCTTCCACTAACAGGTGTCATGATGAAGAGATTATTAGTGTATTAGTGTTATTCACTCACCGGACATAATGTTTTTTTATTCTTTCTTTCGGCTTTTCCCATTAGGGGTCGCCACAGTGGATCATCCGTATTCATGATCCACACAATGTTATACATAATGTTATAATGTCATAATGTTATGCCTGATCGGTGTATATTAGAACGAGTGCATTAATAAAGGCTTGAGATTTGCAGCCACAATACTGACAGGAAGTGAATCAACACTTTCCAACCAATCAAATTAAAAATTTTAAAGTCTGTGACACAGTTCATATTTTATAATTTAAAAAATCATTACATTTATTTCAAATTAATTTGGATAAAAATTAGTAAAAAGATTTTTTTGAATGATGATGACGTAAACAATACATTTAGATTGATTTCTCGATACAAACGAATGAATTTGGCTAATCAACTGCGTCTGATGAAGAGATCAGGCGACACAAACAACTTTATTAGCATGATGTGAGAAAGCACTAGCACAGATGGGCATATAAGCTTTTCAGCTCTTCATTAAAAACGCAATCCTGCTTACAATCTCTGGACGCTGCCTCGTCAAACAATCCACCCACGGCAAGATAAAGGCCTGATTAAGAGCTAGTGCTGCATG